>NC_056746.1:15724624-15964624 GCF_019279795.1 Protopterus annectens
CCAACCAGAGATACTGTGGCACATCTGTTGAATCAATTGTAAGTGGTAGCATGAGTCCCAAAACATAACCTTGCCAACTGTGACACGTTATGGAGTGCACTATCAGAAGAAAATCACAACAGTCTTCTTGCCTTTTGGAAAGCAAACGTTTCAATGCTGAAATGTTGACAAGATTTTGTAACTCTGGTATGTTAAGGAAATTTCTATGGACTGACAGTTGTAAATTGTTGTAAAATTGAAGCTCTGATTTGATGGGATATCCAGCCTCCTTTTTTGGAAGCTTACTATAAGAACTTTTCTACTTCACTTAAATGTGTTTTGCATGAATGAAGGTATTTACCGGGTCCCACATTCCATGGTTGCTTCATTCATTCATATAGTGTTTAAAACATCTGTTATCATTCATTTAACTAAAATACCTTTTTATATCAAGAAGTGATAGCAAAACAGGGTACTGTTGGACATTTGTTTGCAATGAGTTTTGCAGAAGTGCAGTGAATAGCAGTCCGGATTAACTACAGAGGACAAATGAGAATGCACATCCTGTACTTAAATATTAGGGCAGAAAGTAAAAGTTGTGCAGAACTACACACGTGTATGATAACACTTATTAGAAAAATTCATAGATCTGGAAGCACTGCACTGTAGCAGACATAAGTAATATCTTACCAAGAAACCAAAAAATGTAGTCCACAGCAGAAGGAAGGTAAATGAAAATCCAGTAGATGAAATTCAACGAACAAATTTATTGGATAAAAACCACACAGCAACAAATCCCTCAAGCGCTTTCACTCAGTGCAATACTGAGCTTTATCAAGATGAACACCATGTAACAACTGCTCCTATTTAAATACTAAAAAAATCATGTGATCAATTAAGTTAAAAAACTAATTGATAAAATATCACCTGCAAGTGCTTGGTATTAAAAGGGCTACATGTAAAACCAGTTAAATAGCCTTGTCATAATATTTCTCATATACATAAAGGCTCGAAACATAAACTTCTTGCTAAACATTGTTCAACAACAATAAAACATTAAATGAATCATATTGCAATCAAGATAATAAATACTAATGAATACTAAAGAAGTATAAAGGAAAAAAAAAAAAGTAAAAAATAATGAATAAATATGAAAAATCAAAATAATAAAAAATGTATGAATCAATTCTTTGGGAGTGTATTAAGTGTGTGAATATACCAATTTTATGTTGTGTTATTATAATTTGGCTCTTCTTAATTTCAAAACACTGCTCAAGTTCATGTTGTCATTAAGCCCTGGCCATTTTGCAGCGTCCAACCTTAGTTTCCATATAAGCTCTTTGTATTCCAGTTTACTCTCCCAGTCACCCCCTCTACCATCCGGTGCAAGCTGCTCTAAAACAATAAACCTAAGCTCCATGTTGGGACAGGACAATGAATGCTTATAAAAAGCATTAGATTCCTTCTTCTTTGTGATGTCGTATAAATGTTCATAAATTCTTCTTTTTAATGTCCTTTCTGTTTTCCCTCCATAGAAGCTTTGGCATTTTAAACAAAAACCTAAATAAACAACATATTTCGTGTTGTAATTAAAATACCCACTTGCCTGACATATAAATTTCTTTGATGGAATGTGTAAAGTGTCACCATTGAAAATGTTTGGGCACTGTTTACACATTCCACTCTTAAATGTTCCTTTCTTGCATCTAATGTTAACAGTTTCTGTTGTATGCTTTCTTTCAAACAATTCTTTCAAATTAGTGTCCCTTCGCCTAACAAATTTGGGTTGCTTTGAAACCATCTCTGTTAATCCTTCATGTAATGAAAGTACGGGCCAAAACCTTAGTACTGCTTCCTCTATTAACCTAGAATTACTGGAAAAAGTGTGTGTGTATACATTTTGCTCAAACTTTTGGGGGTTGGTATTCAGCTCATCCACTAACATGGTGGTAGACCCTAATAAAGGTGGATATCTATCTTCCCTATGCATACATACTTCTAAGGCCAGAGTGTTGATCAATGTGACAGGATAACCTCTTTCGTAAAACCTGTCTTTTAAGAAGTTCACCTCTTCTAAAAAATTGTTTGTAGTACTGGTCATTCTGGATGCACGTATGAGCTGCCCTTTAACAATCCCTTTCTTTTGATAAAAAGGGTGGCTGCTCTCAAAATGCAGGTATGAGTTGAAATATGTTGGTTTCCTAAATACCTTTGAACCAAACCTGTTGTTGATAGTGTCTTTGAACAGGGTAATGTCCAAATAATTTAAACTTTGGTCACTGACAGAATGTGTGAAACCAAAAATGAGGTGGTAGAGTTGATGTAACCAATAAAATTCAAAAACTCTTCTGTTGTTCCGCACCATAAAAGGCATATGTCGTCCAGGTACCTAACATAATGTTTGATATGCTTCGTCCATGCCATCGCAAATATAAAAGTCTGCTCCCATTTGTGCAGTACAATGTTTGCGTAGGTAGAAGCACACGGAGCACCCATCACCACACCCATCTTTTGTTTATAAATTTCACCATTGAAACAAAGGAAATTGTTACTTAACACGATTTCCATAAGTTCTACCAGTAAGTTGGAAACATTTGCACCAAGATTACCCTTGTTTGCCAACACCTCATTAAACCAACTCAAACCCGTTGAATGGGGTATGCTCGGAAATAATTGTACAATGTCAATAGTTGCCATCAAAAGGTCAGGGTGATACAATTGAAATCCTATGCCTTTAAGGAAGTCCCAGGAGTCTTTACAAATGTATTTCAAAGATGCAACAAATCCCTTGAGCACATGATCGATAAATTTGCTTAAAGGTTCTAGGATACCTCCTTTACCAGAAACTATTGGTCTAAATTGCAATGGGTCCAACCCTTTGTGGGTTTTTGGAATACCAAAAATTACTGGGGTTCTTGGTTTGGCTACAAATAAATAGTTGTATAACTTTTCATTAAAAGTACCTTGCAGCAAATGATCCATCAACATGTAGTTTATTTTTGAGTATGCTATGTGTAACTCATTTCTAGATACTATGTCATATTGTTCGGAGTCCTGTAGCATGCAATGAATGTGTGTGTCATAATCCGTGTTATACATCAAGACCAAACCACCCCCTTTATCTGGCTTCATCACCCTACAGCCCTCCTTGGTAAGAAATTTTATTAAATTAGCCTTGTTTGAACCAAGGTTGTTGGAAGCCATGACGCGTTTTCTGGTATTAATGACCCACATCTCTCTTTCCACTAACTCCTCAAACACTTTGGTGGTAGGGTGTACTGGAGGGTTGAAGGTACTCTTTCTTGTGCTTTGTCAGAATGGGGTTGTCCTTTAAAATGCAGTAACAAGTTCAACTGTCTAACGAACATTTTGAGATCTATTAACTCTGCTTCTAAATTAAATGGTCGTACTGGTACAAAGTGCATACCTCTTGTAAACAAAACAAAGTGCTCTTCACTAATGTGTATGTCCGTAAAATTAAATACAGAAAAGTTATTTTCAGTTATCACAGTGAATTTCTCGGAAAGGTTGGGAAACTTGTCTGAATTCACATGAAAATCTGGGTCCAACTGTGAATGGACATTCACAATCATTTGTTCCCCCTCCCCCCTGATTTGTCTGGGGGAAATGTAAAATCCTGGTGTGAGTTTTTTCTTTCCTTTTCTGCCAACCTCTCACTCCTTCTGGGTACCTTAACATTTGTATCAGTGTCATTATTGTTATGGACACTAAACAGCTGCAAGGGGTTGTGATTAGCCCATTTGGTCTTCATTGGAAGTGGTTAGGCTATACCTTTATTGTATTCCCTAAGGTCTCTTTCAAGCTTGTGTATTTTACGGTTCAACACTTTGTTACAAAATTGGTCTACCTCATCAAAAATGTTGTCATAATTTTGTTTTACTGAAGAGAAATTAACATCCTTAACCATTATGTTGTTTAAACCATTCAACTCCTTAAGCAGAGTATCAGCCTTCACTTCATACTCTGATATCATACTCTCTAACATCTCAATCCACGCTCGGTTAAAAATGCTACATAACTTCTTATAGTAGGCAGACCCCTTCTGTACATTGTTTGGAAATTTAAAACATCTCAATCCTTTTGGGACCCTCTCAACTTTTACACATTTTTTTAAGTAATCAATTTCTAATTGATTAGATTTGAAAGCATATAGTTTGGCCGTAAAGTATTAAAGTCCTGCTCAATATGAGCATTGTTGTTAGAATTTACAGTACCTTGTTGGAACCAGAACTGCTGGCCCGCCCATACGTTGAAATCAAATACGTTGGCCTGTCCACTTGCGTCTTCTGCCAACTGGTTGTTAGGTTTATTAGTCCGTTTGGTGTTTGCCTGCTGGTTAGTAGTACTAGATTGAACGCCACTACTCGTGGGAGAACGTTCGCCGGAAACACGCCTTCTTTTACGTTCCAGGCCTTGTTGCTGGTTGCCTGGCAACGTGAAGACTGAATCAGAGTTACTTACTGAAAGTTTGTTTGTAAGTTGTGTCAGCATCTCCAACACTTTGTTAAATTCAGAACGAGTGACCGGACCATTGTCTTCAGATGTTCTTAACATTTGTGGAGTATCCATGAAGTCGCATTGCACATCTTCTTCCGCCATGGAACAACACAAAAACGAAGAAAGTGAACACAAACGACCAACTGAAGCCAAGAAACCAAAAAATGTAGTCCACAGCAGAAGGAAGGTAAATGAAAATCCAGTAGATGAAATTCAACAAACAAATTTATTGGATAAAAACCACACAGTAACAAATCCCTCAAGCGCTTTCAGTGCAATACTGAGCTTTATCAAGATGAACACCATGTAACAACTGCTCCTATTTAAATACTAAAAAAATCATGTGATCAATTAAGTTAAAAAACTAATTGATAAAATATCACCTGCAAGTGCTTGGTATTAAAAGGGCTACATGTAAAACCAGTTAAATAGCCTTGTCATAATATTTCTCATATACATAAAGGCTCGAAACATAAACTTCTTGCTAAACATTGTTCAACAACAATAAAACATTAAATGAATCATATTGTGATCAAGATAATAAATACTAATGAATACTAAAGAAGTATAAAGAAAAAAATAAATAAGTAAAAAATAATGAATAAATATGAAAAATCAAAATAATAAAAAATGTATGAATCAATTCTTTGGGAGTGTATTAAGTGTGTGAATATACCAATTTTATGTTGTGTTATTATAATTTGGCTCTTCTTAATTTCAAAACACTGCTCAAGTTCATGTTGTCATTAAGCCCTAGCCATTTTACAGCGTCCAACCTTAGTTGCCATATAAGCTCTTTGTATTCCAGTTTACTCTCCCAATCACCCCCCCTACCATCCGGTGTAAGCTGCTCTAAAACAATAAACCTAAGCTCCATGTTGGGACAGGACAATGAATGCTTATAAAAAGCATTAGATTCCTTCTTCTTTGTGATGTCGTATAAATGTTCATAAATTCTTCTTTTTAATGTCCTTTCTGTTTTCCCTACATGATGTATAATTATGACACACACATTCATTGCATGCGACAGGACTCCGAACAATATGACATAGTATCTAGAAATGAGTTACACATAGCATACTCAAAATAAACAAAATGTTGATGAATCATTTGCTGCAAGGTACTTTCAATGAAAAGTTATACAACTATTTATTTGTAGCCAAACCAAGAACCCCAGTGATTTTTGGTATTCCAAAAACCCACAAAGGGTTGGACCCATTGCAATTTAGACCAATAGTTTGGTTTTATGACATTGTGCAATTATTTCCGAGCATACCCCATTCAACAGGTTTGAGTTGGTTTAATGAGGTGTTGGCAAACGAGGCTAATCTTGGTGCAAATGTTTCCAACTTACTGGTAGAACTTATGGAAATCGTGTTAAGTAACAATTTCCTTTGTTTCAATGGTGAAATTTATAAACAAAAGATGGGTGTGGCGATGGGTGCTCCGTGTACTTCTACCTACGCGAACATTGTACTGCACAAATGGGAGCAGACTTTTATATTTGCGACGGCATGGGTGAAGCATATCAAACATTATGTTAGGTACCTGGACGACATATGCCTTTTATGGTGCGGAACAACAGAAGAGTTTTTGAATTTTATTGGTTACATCAACTCTACCACCTCATTTTTGGTTTTCACACATTCTGTCAGTGACCAAAGTTTAAATTATTTGGACATTACCCTGTTCAAAGACACTATCAACAACAGGTTTGGTTCAAAGGTATTTAGGAAACCAGCATATTCCAACTCATACCTGCACTTTGAGAGCAGCCACCCTTTTTATCAAAAGAAAGGGATTGTTAAAGGGCAGCTCATACGTGCATCCAGAATGACCAGTACTACAAAAAATTGTTTAGAAGAGGTGAACTTCTTGAAAGAGAGTTTTTATGAAAGAGGTTATCCTGTCACATTGGTCAACACTCTGGCCTTGAAAGTATGTATGCATAGGGAAGATAGATATCTACCTTTATTAGGGTCTACCACCACATTAGTGGATGAGCTGAATACCAACCCCCAAAAGTTTGAGCAAAATGTATACACACACACTTTTTCCAGTAATTCTAGGTTAATAGAGGAAGCAGTACTAAGGTTTTGGCCCGTACTTTCATTACATGAAGGATTAACAGAGATGGTTTCAAAGCAACCCAAATTTGTTAGGCGAAGGGACACTAATTTGAAAGAATTGTTTGAAAGAAAGCATACAACAGAAACTGTTAACATTAGATGCAAGAAAGGAACATTTAAGTGTGGAATGTGTAAACAGTGCCCAAACATTTTCAGTGGTGACACTTTACACATTCCATCAAGGAAATTTATATGTCGGGCAAGTGGGTATTTTAATTGCAACACGAAATATGTTGTTTATTTAGGTTTTTGTTTAAAATGCCAAAGCTTCTATGTAGGGAAAACAGAAAGGACATTAAAAAGAAGAATTTATGAACATTTATACGACATTACAAAGAAGAAGGAATCTAATGCTTTTTATAAGCATTCATTGTCCTGTCCCAACATGGAGCTTAGGTTTATTGTTTTAGAGCAGCTTACACCGGATGGTAGAGGGGGTGATTGGGAGAGTAAACTGGAATACAAAGAGCTTATATGGCAACTAAGGTTGGATGCTGCAAAATGGCCAGGGCTTAATGACAACATGAACTTGAGCAGTGTTTTGAAATTAAGAAGAGCCAAATTATAATAACACAACATAAAATTGGTATATTCACACACTTAATACTCTCCCAAAGAATTGATTCATACATTTTTTATTATTTTGATTTTTCATATTTATTCATTATTTTTTACTTATTTATTTATTTTTTTCTTTATACTTCTTTAGTCTTCATTAGTATTTATTATCTTGATCGCAATATGATTCATTTAATGTTTTATTGTTGTTGAACAATGTTTAGCAAGAAGTTTATGTTTCGAGCCTTTATGTATATGAGAAATATTATGACAAGGCTATTTAACTGGTTTTACATGTAGCCCTTTTAATACCAAGCACTTGCAGGTGATATTTTATCAATTAGTTTTTTAACTTAATTGATCACATGATTTTTTTTAGTATTTAAATAGGAGCAGTTGTTACATGGTGTTCATCTTGATAAAGCTCAGTATTGCACTGAGCGAAAGTGCTTGAGGGATTTGTTACTGTGTGGTTTTCATCCAATAAATTTGTTCATTGAATTTCATCTACTGGATTTTCATTTACCTTCCTTCTGCTGTAGACTACATTTTTTGGTTTCTTGGCTTCAGTTTATATCTTACCAACCTAATACAGAGCATGAATCTTTCACACCTGTGTATAAAATCAGGAAATGTCACTTCCAGGGTTTGTACACTGTTGCATGGTTCCTGATATCTGCTTTCTGCTTTTCTGCTTGACATTATATCATATTTGTCAAAAGCTGTTCCCCACCGTCATGCCAAATAGAAACTAAAAAAAAAAAAAACTGAGGCTCATTTTGCATGACCACAGAGCACAAACTATTACAAACTATTTGCATGTTATGGCAATGAGGAAAACTGGTACTGAGGGAGCTACCAATGGTAGGGGTTTGGCTGTGTTATTGTGTACATTTGGTTATAACTGTGTACTTGTTTATACTGTATACTCCACTGGGATGTACCCTTGCACCCCCTTCTTTATTTTAAATGATCCATAGAGTGTCATTTGGAGAAATTATAATGATGTTGCTCACCTATTTTATACCGAGCAGAGCACTGCCAGCGTGTGGACATTACCTGGACAGATGATCCATTTATGAACATGTCCGCCATTGTAACCTCATAATTCCCTGGACAGCTCTGCACTGTAGTCCATGACTCAGTTGCTTGTGAATCACAATATATGCTGTGGCTCCATAAGCATTTGTATGGGTTGCCTCTCTATTGCTCTCAAGTCAGGTTCTAGTTCTAGTTCAGTTTATTAACATATTAAAGACTAAACCTAGATAAAATAAATTGGAAAACCATACATATATAAAACATCAATTAAAACAAAGTTTAAAATAATGCAAAACAAGGTGCCTATAATTTGAAAGAATGAATGGCCATTGTTAAAGCTGGGTAACCACAGAAGTAAATGAGCTAGAAAAAAAACAAGCCTTTAAAGAGGTTTGGAAGCCACTTATAGTGGAAGAATCAGGCAGGTAATATATCCTACAGATACAGATCCTGAAAATCAATGGAACGAATGCCAAAGTTCTCAAAGTGTATCTTCAGATTGCCAATAGTCACTTCAAAGCTGAGTACAGGGCTGAGTACAGGGCACAGGCCAGCCAGTACCAGATTACAAGGTATCTCAAGTGGGGTAAAAGTCATATAGTATAGTTAAATACACAATGACAAGACCCTTATAGATGACCCCTGCACCTGGTATAGCTCTTCACAACTAGCATGATATGTTTGCATCTTGATACCCCTACAAGTAACTAGGTGGTGGAGTTTTGAATTAGTTGTTATCAATCAAGTCCATAGTCAGGGAACCTTAATATAGAACATTGCAGTAATCCTCACAGAAGAAGACTAAAGCTGTACCATTACAGGAATGTCTGCAGACAGAATATGGTGATTTACTAAGGGGAAATTCTTGAGATGGAAGCAGGAAGATTTAACAGCAGGTAAGAAAACAACCAAATTATGCATCTTGACTACAAATTAGAATATAATGTTGTGAGACAAAATTGGCAGAGACAAATTCCCCAAGGGGTATCTATAGTCATGAAACTATCTTTGAGGTACCAAACATCAAATGGGTGACCACCATCCAGTCAAGGATGCATTCCAAATCAACAGCTAGCTTATCCATGTTGGGCATATTTTTATGGAGGAAAAAGGCAAATCTGCATACCTCCAGTATAAGAATGATACAATAATGTCGGTAGTATCTCTTCAGCTCCTATTGTTTTCCTGTGTTGTCTTTTTGTTTTTCCATAGTTGGACCATTTTTCCGGAGTTGCTGGTGAATGAGTGTGAAGAGAAGGCAGCCGTGGTGTTGGTGGATGTATGGGACTGGGGGCTGGTCTTGATTAACTCAGGTAGCTGGAGTGGTTGGTATGGCGGGAATGGCTGGAGTGATTGTCCTGGTTGTGGCTGTTTAGGCCTGTATGTGGAGAAGCTCACAGAGAGGAATGGATGGTGGTGATTGGGTGCTGGATGGTGTCAGAGGGTGTTGTGCTGTATTTGAGTGGCTTGTGAAGGTGAAAATGGATTGTTGCTGGTGGAGATGAGGTTGGTGTCGTAGTGGATGGTGGATTGTAGAGACTGTGGTTGTTGACCTGGACGTGGGCGGATGGTGGAGACCCAACTGTCTGCTTGAAGGTGTGCTGATCTGGACTCTTGAAAGTCTGTTTTTGTTGGATTGGTGAAACTGGACTGTGACTTGCCAGTGTGGACATGGAGCTTCAGTTGGCTGGGACTCTGTGTCATGTGCATGTTTACTGTATATGTGATTTACATGCTTGTGTTTTATTGTTGTGATGGTCTCTGTTCTATCATGAGCTTGAAGGAATGTAATTTCATTCATCTGTGCCCTTTATGGCTGTACGGTCTGAATGACAATAACGTTTACTTACTTATTTTCTCATCTCTAACAGGAAGAGTGTCTACAATGAACAAAAATGCACCCAAGATGGAACCCCTTTATGAATCACACTGGAGTCTGGTACATGGTTCAGACTGGGACTGCGCACCAGCTCATTGTGATAGTTCACCATGATTATGAGTAGCACAGTTTAGGTTATTTTAACTATTTTCATTCTACTAAGAGCAAACATAGTCTCTATGGGGGTTGGTTAAGATAGATAGTGTTGATTTTTGGGCATTATATCTGTGAAGTGCATAAAGTATAACATAATTACTGCTGAGACTAGTGAGCATATCCCTCAACTTCTATCACAAGAAATTCGGACAAAGCCTAAAGTAATGGGGGACAAAGGCCCAAAAATAGGGACAGATTTTCAATATTGCTCATATAAACTACGAAAGTTAAAAGAACGGTATTTGTGTTTGCATGCATTTTATGAAGACTATGAAGTTTGAAACTCAAACGCATATCATTAATTCATTACTTCAATCCCCAGTTATTTGCCAGAAAACCACAAATTGTATAACAAACAGACCAAATATATCAGGCAAAAGTCTGGACATTCTGCGGAAATCTGGACAGTTGAGAGGTATACTGGGGAGCACATTGCTTATTGTGTTGTTGCCTTCATCAGGTGTGCTTTTAAGTCTGAAGCAGGCAGACTACAGAGAGAGAGAGAGAGAGAGAGAGAGAGAGAGAGAGAGAGAGAGAGAGAGAGAGGCAGCTGTTTCCTTGGCAACTAATAGGGAGCAGCTGCCTCCAGGGGTTATATCATTGCCACTACCTCTATGAGAATTAGATTCCTGACAAAGTTCTGGACATAAGTCTCCAGGGAGTAAACGAAACATGATAAAAGCAGCCTGAAAGGTGTTCCTTAGTTGGAAGTATAGATAGGAAGAATACCTAAGGTCTGGGACTAGAAGTGAGAGAAAAGTTCCTGTTGTGTTTAAGTACTGCAATCACTTTGAAAAGCTGCTTGTTACCAAAAATGATTTTTACAGTGCAGTGGCACACACAGACGGCTGTCACCCCCAACTACCATGGGGGTTATCTCCCGAATAAAGCACATTTATGAGTGTGTTATAAGGGACATGTAAGTAGGCAAATACTGTGGTCTGAATTAACAACTGGTTTACATTCATGGTATAAAGAATTAAGATAAGCTTTGCTTTACTTTTATTTGTTTGTATTGTATTCAAAACTGCATTTTTGTGTTGGTTGGTTGAAGCACTTTTCAGTTCCTAATATCAATATAAAATAAAAATGTGTGTGCTGATACAACCTGAAGTCCAAGCCTCTTATTTAAAATAATAAACTGATGAGCTAATTTATTTTCATTGAGCTGCTGTAAATTACATTTTTACAGTCTATTGAATGGAGAATGCAGATTATGTTTCAGTTTATTTTACTTGTGCTTTATTCAGTTGATTGTAGGTGAAGAAAAGGTAGCTTTGGGTTTAGGGATTGATTTAGGTGGGTATGATGACCCTCCACTGGACCAGTAATCAAGGAGCCTCAATCCTCAGCACTAGCAACATTGGGGGATGTTCACTGAGAGGATGACAAGTACACACACACACAATTTCCAGATGCAGCTCTCTGCATCAGGTGCAATTTACTTTAAGAGCACATAGTGGCCACAGTCAGTCTGGGGCTGCTTTCTCCCTCTTCCTCCAGATCCCCAATAAGACTGCCAACTGGCCCAGCTATAGAGTTGAGATCTCAGCTGAGTGACCAAGCCAAGACCTCCAACACCCTCTTTGTCCAACCAATGCTTTGTGTCCCTCCTTGGAAGGACTGGCACAGGTTTACTAGCTATGCCCCCTTCTGCTCAGACTATATGGTAGTTTTCAATGCCACCAGTCACTCCTTATCAGCTACTTTAGGGCCCTTAACAAAGGGTTTCCAATCTTACTGTGTAATATTGATATTAATACAAATGGTAGCTTGACTAAGAGCAAGGCTATTAGGAGTGGCCCACAGTCTCACCAAATAAATATGCAAGTACTCTCAAATCTTAAATATCTCTACACAAATCAGCCACAATGAAAGGTTTAAATATATTTAATAATATATAATAAAAGAATAAGACAATACTAAATATATATTCGCAGTGACATCAGAGTTCAAATTTGCAGGAAATATTTAAAATAACATTGCAGTAAAGGCTCACACAAATAAAGAAAAACATCTAAACTAAGATTCACTATATTTCTGACTGAGTATAAGTTAATTATACTATTCCCTAGAAACTTACTTCATTAGGGCAAGCCAGATGTGGTGAATGGTTTTGTTGTTGTTAGGTCCAAGACAGATTGCAGAATGCTCTGTTTCACTAAGAGACTTCTCAAATGAATATCTAAAATATTACTGCTGGGATAGCGTGCAGAATATCATAATTTCTGGTAATTTGACTTTTAGTTCCCAGGCCAAAACCCCCATTGCTGAAGCTGGCAGTATTTAGCACCTACTTGTAAAAATATACAGACAAAGACTTTTGCTCAGATTTTTGGCAGATGCTGGAAGTCATAAAACAATTGCATTTCTTCATGCATCAAAAGTAGTAATTAGTTCACATCAAGAATAATACAGAAAGCTTCTTAGTGCACACATTGTGTCTCTAACTGCATTGAAACATCTTTATGACGTAGCCTATAAAGTAATTTAATTTCAGATATTTTCCAAAGTTTGCTGGACGGAGGTTAACCTCCTGTATTCCAGTTTCCAGTGCTAAAATACATACATTTAAACAGTTTCAATAGTGCATGTACATTTCTGTTCTCTTCCAGTAGGGCACATTGTGGTTACATTTCAAACACATCACTTTGCAAATACCTTTTCAGTACAGACATCTGTACAAGCAGTTTGATATGCACATAACTTACAGTTCTAATACATTTGTAACATAAACATCTTGCATAAATCATTCTGATATTCGCTAAAGACATATAATTATTTACAAAATTCCAGATAGCTATGCTGGCAGTATCTCCTTTTGTCACACTTCTTCCCCCCTTAGAAGACTCAAGCTAGTTTTTCAAGTTACCCTTGAGAAACATTGTTTGAGAGGGATGAGTCTATCTGGGAATACATTACCCCGATCCTTGTCTTGAGACCCCATCTGCGTTGGCTTTGCTAACCCCACTGCAGTGCTGCATTGTCATATCATATTCCTGCAACCCTAAGCTCCACCATAGTAACTTGGGATTTTGCTGGATGGCTCCCTGTAGCCATAGATCCCCCTCAGACTCTTCCTGCCTCCTACTGAAAATATTTAGCACCAGAGCATCCCTATCATAGTAAAGTTTCATCATGTTAACATGGTACAGTTTGTGCCCCTGCCTCCTGTCTAGCAGTTCTGCCATGTAGTTAACATCACTGACCTTCCTTAGCACTTCAAAGGGTCCCTCCTAAGCTGCCTGCAGCTTGTTGTGTCTGACAGGAATGAGAACCATGACCTGCTGGCCCAGAGCATACTCTCTAGCTTGAGCATTCCTGTCATACCAGACCTTTTTCTGCTCTTGAGTTTCTGTCAGGTTTTCCTGGGCCAAGCCCATGACTTCCCTGAGCCTTGTCCTGAGGTTTAGGACATATGCCACAAAAGACTGCTTGTGATATTCACACTCACTCTCCCACTCATCGTGAATCAAATCTAGAGGTTCCCTCACTTTATGTCCATACAGCAACTCAAAGGTGAAAAACCTGTGGATTCCTGTGGCACCCCTCTGTAAGCAAACAACAGATGGGGCAAATATTTGTCCCACTCCCTCTTAAACTGGTCTGCAAATGCCCATAACATGGTCTTTAGTGTAGAGTGTTACCTTTCCAAAAGACCATTAATCTGGGGGGTGGTCTTTAGGTTCTTCAACCCACAGTGCTTCCACAGACAAGCTAGCAGGTCTGACATAAAATTGGCACCTCTGTCAGTCAGTATTTCTTTTGGGAAATCTACCCTGCTGAAAATCTCTAACAAAGCATTTGCAACTTGTTCTGCCTCGATGGAGGACAGAACCACCGCCTCAGGGTATCTAGTAGCATAATCTACTACCACTAGGATATACTTCTTCCCTGTAGAACTTGGGGTACTCAGCGGCCCCACAGTATCCATAGCTACCCTCTGAAACATCTCCTCAGTCTCAGGCAAAGGCACCAAAGGAGCTTTCCTCTTGTCTCCTGCCTTGTCTACTTTTTGGCACTGCTCACAGGTCCTGCAGTACCCTGTTACATCCCTGGAAATCCCAGGCCAATAAAGGTTTGGCATAATATGTCTCTTGGTATGCTTTATGCCCATATGACCTGCAACGGAAATGTCATGGGGTATGGCTAGAAGTGCCAGATGGTAGATTCTGGGCACTACCAACTGCTGTATGACCTCACCCTCTAGCCCTCCCTCAGGGGTCCACTCTATATACAGCAACCCTTTGTCCCAGTATACATTTCCCCTTTTCCTTGAGAATCAGGTGTCTCACTGGCTACCTCCCTCAAGCCTTGCTATGTAAGGTCTGAGAGCTGAGCCTGTCTCAACTCTCTCTCTCTCTCTGTTTGTAACCCTTCTCAGCTCCTCTTCCACAGGAAGTCTAGTATCGTCTGACAGCTGTGCCTCACTGTCAGCCTGGATACTACTACTCACCCTTGCAGTGACTCTTTCCAAGGGAATATCAGTACCCACCAGCAGCTGTGACTCATCTTCAGTTTCACTACTACAGGGTAGCTCCCTCTCTGAAACAACCACCTCACGAGTCCTGGCTTCAAGTGTGTGGTCTGTCTGGGACTCCCCAGGCTACCAGACCCACATGGCTGCCTCCAAGTCTGACTGCATGTAACTGCATGCATGCAAGGTACTGCTTTGTCAAAATAATTCCTTATCAGGGCATCTGCAGGGATATCCTCAAACACACGTACTTGCTTGCTTCCTTTTCCAGCCTCCCAGTCAAGGTGAACCCTAGCCAAAAGTATTTGGAATGGGGTCCCTCCTAACGCTCTGACTGGAGTAAACTGCCCAAGCAAATAGTGCTCCTCTCTAACCATTGCAGTTTTCACAATGGTTAGGTCAGAGGCTGTGTCTTTCTTGGCAGTGGCCTGTTTCCCATCTAATGAGGTAGGATATAACTTCTTGTAGTAGGTTTGTACCCATGTTGTCTCCAGACAACTTACCACTGGCATTCTGTCATTCCACTTGCTGGCTCCCCTACCTTTTGTTCCCCACATTGCCTCCATAGATATCTATATGCTACATGGCCCCACTGCTTACATTTAAAAATTTTAAGTCTTGGTCCTGGCCCTGTACCTGAACTAATGGCTTCCCCTGTTACTGGCAGACTCTATTGGGGTGGTTTAGGCTGCCCACCATGGGTTCCCTTATACCCGTGTAAAGCACTGGGTATCACTATCCTGTACAGTGATGCCCTGCTTGCTAGATATAGGTCTCTTTTTCCCTAACTCATCTGCGGTGTTACATTCTGTATCTGCCAACCAGATTTTCATGCCCTCAGGCAAAGAGCTAAGGGCTTGTTTCCTCAACAAAAGGTCTGCCAGCCCTTCAAAAGTGGTGACCTGACACCCACTCATCAACCAATGAAAATAAGTGCTTTACTCAGCAACATAGTCACACACACTTTCATCTACTTTGTGTCTATGCTCACAAAACTTTTTTCTGTAAGTTTCAGGTGTTAACTTAAAACACTCTAATAACCAATTTTAACTGTATTATAATTTAAGCAATCAGTATCAGACAATTTAGAAACACCAGTTACAGCTTTATCATGGAGTAAGGGGGTCAGGAACCATACACAGAACCCTTAGTCAACATTATACTGTTTACATACAATTTCAAACATATGAATAAAACTATCAAAATTTTCACCCTCTGTAAATTGCGGAAGAAGTTTACTGACCTTTATTGCTTCTGGGGTCCATTTACTCCCTTCCCCATTACCTCCATGATCCTGGTGAATAGTCAGTATTTCCTTTTCATGTTGTCTCTGCCTCTCATTTTCTTTGGCTTCCAAATGCCACAGTCTCTCTGCTGATTGTAGTTCCAAATGTTTGGCCTCCAGTTCAAGTCTCTTTAACTCCAGACAGATTTTTAAGTCCATTGAGACAAAGTTGAACTGTCCATTTTGAGAGCTGTACATCCCCAAGAACAGTCTGGTTGTCTTCCTGGTTGCTGGTCTGTGCTGCAGCTGTGGTTAAGGCTGCAATCATTTCCACTTTAGTCAGGTTGGCATGCACCAGTTCTTTGGCTTGGCACATCTCATCCAACTGGCTCCTTGTCAGCTTGCCATAATCCTCTGCTGACATCCTTGCCTTCTCTCCCTGACTAACTAAGCTAACATAAAATAAATAAAACTATTGTGATATGAAACTTTGAATGTCTACTGTGTGGCTGCTTGAGAATACAAACACCTTCTTTAGAGACCACTGTTTACAGGCTGCAGGAGTTCAATATCCAACCCACTGAATCCCAATATGTGATGTGGTAATCCCACTACTGCCACCAAAAGTGACAACCCTCCACTTGACTGGTAATTAAGCAGCCTCAATCCTCACTACTGGCAGCAGTGGGGGATGTTCACTGACAGCATGACAAGTATGCACACAGTATTTCCAGATGCAGCTCTCTTCAAATGCATTTTCCCCTAGGAGCACACAGAGACCACAGTCAGTCTGGGGCTGGTTTCTCCCTCTTCCTTCAGATCCCCATTAAGACTCCCCCCTGGCACAGCTATAGAGTTGAGATCTCAGCTGAGTGACCAAGCCAAGGCCTCCAGCAACCTCTCTGTCCAGTACTTTGTACCCCTTCCCAAGTAGGTGACACACATACTCTTTGAGGTTTGATTTACACACACACATGGGAAAGGCTAGCACAGATTTACTAGCTATAGCCCCTTCTTCCCAGACTATAAAGTAGTTTTCACTGCCTCCAGTCACTCCTTATCAGCTACTTTAGGGCCCTTAACAAAGGGTGTCCAATCTTAATGTGTAATGTTAATACAAATGGTAGCTTGACCAAGAAGAAGAATATTAGGAGTGGCCCACAGTGTCACCAAATAAATATGCAAGTACTGTCATAACTTAAATATCTCTACACTGATCAGCCACAATGACAAGTTTAAATATATTTAATAATAAATAATAAAAGAACAAGGCAATGCTAAATATATATTCACAGTGACATCAGAGTTCAAAATCACAGGAAATATTTAAAATAACATTGCAATACATGCTCACACAAATAAAGAAAAACATCTAAACTAAGCTTCACTATATTCCTGACTGAATCTAAGAGACTATTCCCTAGAAACTTACTTCACTAGAGCAAGGCAGATACGGTGAATGGTTTGTTGTTGTCAGGTCCAAGACAGAATGCAGAATGCTCTGTTTCACTAAAAGACTTCTCAAATTAATATCTAAAATATTGCTGCTGGGATAGCTTGCAGAATATCATCATTTCTGGTCATCTGACTTCTAGTTCCAAGGCCAAAATCCCCATTGCTAGAAGCTGGCAGCATTTAGCATCAACCTGTAAAAATATGCAGACAAGGACATTTGATATGATCTTTGGCAGATACTGGAAGTCATGAAACAATTGCATTCCTTCCTGCTTCAAAAGTAGCAATTCATTTCACTCCAAGGACAATACAGAAAGCTTCTTAGTACAGACATTGTGTCACTAGCTGCATTGAAACATCTTTATGACATAGCCTATAAAGTAAATTAATTTCAGATATTTTTCCAAAGTTTGCTGGACTGAGGTTAACCTCCTGTATTGCACTTTCCACTGTTAAAATATATGTACATTTAAACAGTTACAATAGTGCATGCACATTTTTGTTCTCTTCCAGTAGGATACACTTTTGTTACACTTCAAACACAGAACTTTGCAAATACCTTTTCAGCACACACATCTGTACAAGCAGTTTGATATACATATGACATACAATTCTAACACAGTTGTAACACAAGAATCTTGCATAAATCATTTTGATATTCACCACTGACATATAATTATTTACAAAATTCCAGATAGTTGTGCTGGCAATATCTCCTTTCTTCACAGTTGGCTACAATGTTTTTGCGGGTGCTAGTATCTCTTTCTGTATGCAATTTCTGCTTTTTTATAATGTAACACACAAGAAATACAATCTGTTTCAGTTTGCTTTTTCTTTATTTTTCAACTGTTTTAAGACAAAGTAGATTTGACTTAAGGGATTAGTTTAGGTGGCTTTGTTTGATTTTTGGAGGTGACAGTATTTTTTTTCTTTTGTATATAGTATATCAACTTTTACTATACTTTCTAGTGAGTAGCCAAGGATATGAATTGTAGTACCTTTAATCATGTGCTATGGAGATGTTGATGACATGCCAAGCATACAGATATTTTTGTTAACATGCCAATAGTGCAAATATTAAAATACATGTCTCTCACCCCTTATCTAGATTTCAAAAGTTCATAGGTAGTTACTAAGCATGAGGTCCAGATAATTGAAGAAACTAGTCCCATTTCCTGATTGTCTTGGAGTACTATCTGGTTAAGCAACCTGCTCAGAGTCACACAGTTAGCAAATGGCAGAAGTATAACTAAAGTGGGATAATGGGGTCAATTTCCATGGGGTCAAAGTGTTGGGGGCACAATTGGCAGATGTGGATCAGTCAGAAGTGCAGTACTGGCATTCATTTCTGCACCAGTGAGAGTCTCTGGTCCATTGTTAGGAAAGGTGCTTGTACGCACGTGTGTGTGTGTGTGTGTGTGTGTGTGTACACACACACACACACACAGACATATATATATATATATATATATATATATATACACACACACACACACACACACACACACACACACACACACACACACACACACACACACACACACATACACACACACACATGGATCCCATTCAGAAGCTTGAGTTTTCAGACAGTCGAAATTCATATGATAGACTTTCTGAAAATTCTCCCTTTTTTCTATGTTTTTGCAGGAGACCATGTGGGGGGCTATACCCGCCACACCCTCTGCATATTATATATACCAACTTCAAGATTGCACTACAGTGGGGTAAAGGGTAAATTGCAGGATCCCCACTATACCATGATCTCCATTCAAAACCTTTGAGATTTTGGAAAGTTGATCATATGGTCTTGACCATATGAATTCTGACTTTCTGAAAATCAGAGCTTCTGAAGGGGGCTTATAAGGATGCATAAGGTCTCAGGTTTTAAAATGCTAATAATGGAATATATGTCTTGAAACCAGGGAAATAGTCTGCTCAAAGCCTCAGTTGCCACAGCAGCTGTTTGTTTTCCTGTATACTTTTGAAATCTCTACCCCTACTGTCCTTGATCACTTGAGCTAAAATATCAAAAACAAATTAATTGAAGTCACGGCAATTCACTCTGTGTTTGCATAAAGCATTATTTTTATTTTTGCTCCTTATTGCGTAATTGTGTTCATAAATCCTAGAAGCAAGTTTCCTTGTAGTTTTACCTGCATAGAAACATCTCATGGGTTATACATGCATCAATATACTCCACACCAATAGAACGGCATAATGACCAAGTGGACTAAAAGATTTGTCCACATACTGTGCATACATATTGGGGCTTTTGCTGATAAAACGAATTGTAGAGCAATTATTACAAGAAAGTGTTCCTTTGCCTTTCAAAGGCATGAAACTTTTACAGATTGTAGATTTGGACTCCAGAATATATTTGATATTAACTTCAACCTTATTAGTAAATATAGGTTTTAGCCCTATTGCATTAGTCAAATCTTTATGACTAATAATAATTTTCCAATCGTTAAGAAATAATGTTCTCAATTTCAACATTATCACCTGATGGCAAAATCAACATAGCATAAGTGAAATTCTGTAAAAGAAACATTCCACTTAATAGAAACTTGATTTCCTGTAGTTAAAATAAGTTTGTATAAATCATTTCTCTGCACTTACGTATTATCGCAACCACATTTTCGCTGTTGCGAAAAGCGCATACCTGCACAGATAGGAGTGCAGGAAACACTTGAAATGGTTATTCTAAGCTGTTAATACTGGAAAAAAATGTACATTACTTTTTAGGAACAAGAAGAGTTTAAGAAATCCTCTTCCTGTTTTCCTGTTTTGCGTGCCTTACAGACGCATCAAATCTTACATCCTGCTTTCTGCTGATGTAAATGATTCGGACTGGTTGGTTAACATCAGTTTAACAGCAGGTAGCAAATGCTGTCATTTTTAGTGCCCAAAGTATCGGACTCTCCCTTTTTTCTTTTGATAATAAAAAGCATTTCTAATAAGTGTAATGACTTTTACATATCCTTACATTCATAGCCATGTTAAAGTTGTAATTATCCGCATTTGTGACCATTTCTCCGGTTTTACTGCTGGTTGCAAACATATGTAAAAAATATGCAGAAAGCAATGCAAACCAGGCAAGTGTAAGTGTCATTACATGGTGGGATAAAGGTTAATGTCATATAATGTACCATGTGGAAAAAAAGCCAGATGATTTTATGGGAAGTGTTAAAATAGGTACTACTAAGGTTTCTGACCTGCCTGGCAGACCATTACATGTGGCTGAGTAAATATTAACAGTTGTTTGTACGACACCAGCCATGACAACTCAGGCATGCATCTGTAATGCACGTTAAACAGGAATAGTATTTCTTAAATTGTTCCTGTTCCTTAAAGTAATCTACACTTTTTGGCCTGTAGTAATGATTACGTTTAGCAGTTAGAAATGGCTCAGCCACTCATTTATCCGCAAGTAGGTGCTTTTCGCAACCGCAGAAATCTG
This sequence comes from Protopterus annectens, assembly GCF_019279795.1. NCBI lineage: Eukaryota > Metazoa > Chordata > Ceratodontiformes > Protopteridae > Protopterus > Protopterus annectens. Next base: position 15,745,505 of record NC_056746.1, read on the forward strand.
GTTGCGATAATACGTAAGTACCCATTTCTCTTATCCACAACCTCACAAATTATATTTTCAGTAAATACAGGGTCAACCACTTTGTATAAACATTTGTTTGAAATAAACATTTTATCTTGAATGTTATGTCAGTATCTGATTGGTGAAGTTTGATCACATAATTTGTTGTGGTCTTATTTAAATAGGGTTTGTCAATGGTGTGAATTTTATTTGATGAACTCATATATTAGTTCTATCTGTGGGAGCTCCATGGAAGCTAAGGATACTTTGTTGTCCAAATCCATGCAAGAATAGTTATTTGTTTTTTTAAAGAAAGTTAACAAATCACTAAGTTACTGGAAGCCCAGGCTACTACTAGTTCTCTGGCGGCAGAGCTTCTTTCTTGTGATCCTAATATTATTATTTCTAATGCTCTGTCTCATAAATAGTTTGAGCAAGATGGAAACAACACTGTACAACCTGAAATGGATTTGACTATATTATCAAATGTTAGTTCAAAAATGACATCTGAATCTAATAATGAACTATACTTAACTGAAATTATAAAACCTCCAGTTTATTCCTTTTCAAGTCATAAAAGTACACCTCATTCCTTTCTGGTCCCTCAAAAACACCTAAAGAGAATTATACCATCTTTTTAAAATCCTTAGAGAAAAAAAAAAATATATATATATATATATATATATATATATAATATATAATATATATATAGTGGATATAAAAAAGTGTACACATCCCTGTTAAAATGCCAGGTTTTTGTGATATAAAAAATGAGACCACAATAAATCATTTCAAAATTTTCCCAGTTTTAATGTGACCTATAACCTGTATAATTCAATTGAAAAACAAATAAATCTGTTAGGGGAAAAAATATAAAAAATAAAAAACGTATAATAAGCTGGTTGCATAAGTGTGCACACCGTTAAACTAATACTTTGTTGAAGCACCTTTTGATTTAATTACAGCATTCAGTCTTTTTGGGTAGGAGTATATCAGAATGGCACATCTTGACTTAGCAACATTTACCCACAATTCCTTGCAAAAGTGCTCCAAATCTGTCAGATTGTAAGGGCATCTCTAGTGCACAGCCCTCTTCAGGTCACCCCACAGATTTTCTATTGGATTAAGGTCTGGGATCTGGCTGGGCCATTCCAAAACTTTAATTTTCTTCTGGTGAAGCCATTCTTTTGTTGACTGGGATGTATGGTTAGGGTCACTGTTGTGTTGAAAGGTGAAATTCCTCTTCATCTTCAGTTTTCTAGCAGATGCATGAAGGTTTTGGGCCAAAAGTGACTTGTATTTGGAACTGTTCATAATTTCCTCCACCTTGACTAAAGCCCCAGTTCCAGCTGAAGAAAAGCAATCCCAAACCTTGATACAGCCACCACCATGCTTCACTGTGGGGATGGTGTTATTTTGATGATGTGAAGTGTTGTTTTTATGCCAAACATACCTTTTGGAATTGTGACCAAAAAGTTCAAACTTGGTCTCATTAGATCATAACACATTTTCCCACATGCTTTCAGGAGACTTTATGTATTGTTTTGCAAATTTTATCTGGGCCTGGATGTTTTTCTGTGTAAGAAAAGGCTTCTGTCTTGCAACCCTACTCCATAGGCCAGACATATGGAGAATACGGGAGATTGTTGTCACATGTAGTATACAACCAGCACTCACCAGAAATTCCTGCAGCTCCTTCAATGTTGCTGTAGGTCTCTTGGCAGCCTCTCTGACCAGTTTTTGTCTTGTCTGTTCATCAGTTTTGGAGGGACGTCCAGTTCTTTGCAACGTCACTGTTGTCCCATATTTTCTCCACTTTTTGATGAATGTCTTCACTGTGTTCCATGGTATATCCAATGCTGTGGAAATTTTTTGTACCCTTCTTCTGAATTATACCTTTCAACAATGAGATCCCTTTGATGCTTTTTAAGCTCTCTACGAACCATGGCTTTTGCTGTAGCAGGCAACTGAGTAAATGTCAGGAAAATCCTACTAGGACAGCTGAACTTTATTTGGGGATAATCAGAGTCTCTTTAATAGATGGCAGACCCAAGGAGACTGAATGCTATAATTAAAGCAAAAGTTGCTTCAACAAAGTATTAGTTTAAGGGTGTGCACACTTATGAAACCAGCTTATTGTACTTCTTTATGTTTTATATTTTTTCTCCTACAGATTTGTTTATTTTTCAATTGAATTGTACAGGTTATAGGTCACATTAAAGGTGGGAAACGTTTTGAAATGATATATTGTGGTCTCATTTTTTTATATCACAAAAACCTGGCATTTAACAGGGGTGTGTACATTTTTTATATCCACTGTATATATGGGTCCCTACAGATGATCAAAATCTTAAAACTTCGACTTTCATATTTCCAAGACCATATGATCGAAGTTTTAAAACTTTGAACGTTCTGTACGGAGATCTCCATACAGCACGGAATGGGAAAATTTCCCTTTTTCTTGCTGCAGTGCAATCTCGGAGTTGGTATATTTAAATAGTAGGGGGTGTGGAAGTGCAGGGGGGGGGGTTTCCCCCTGCAAAAACATCCAGGAATTTAGTTTTATTTCTTTTTCAGGTGTTCGAACTTTTGAAACATCGATCATATGGTCTCGGCCATATGAAAGTCGATGTTTTAAAAGTTTGATCATCTGTAGTAGACCTATATATATATATATATATATATATATATATATATATATATATATATATATATATATATATTTAAATATTATTATTTATTATTATTTTACATTTGTTGACCGGGCTAGTCTAACTGGATATATGTCCATTTTCAGTAGAGGCCCAGGGAGAAAAGCTCCAAAGACATGATTCAATTTAAAGTATAAGTACAAACAATACACAATCATCAGATATTATAATAATAAAAAAAATAGCAATTATCATAGTAAAAATGTAATATATATATATATATATATATATATATATATATATATATATGTATGTATATAGTGATATCATGAAAAATATGTATTTCCATGAATGTATCCTATTTTAACTATAGGAAATCAGGGTCTATATTATATCATCGAATGCTTAAAAAAAGTGAAAGCTGATTGATCAACCTAATTTAAGCGAAAGCTTACAATCTCGAACTGTCAGATCCAAAACACATACACACAACACAAACACACCAAACAAACAGAAATCCACACACATAACACATAAAATCTGATACCTAACCCTACACTAAACTATGCACACACCACTAACTACCCACTTACCTTAACCCAAACCCTAACCCTAAGGTCCGTCACTATCGCACACTCACCTCACTCGCTCCCTAACCCTAACTCACTTAAATCCACCCTAACCCTCATGTCCACTCAATCACACACACACCTAACCCAAGCCCTAACCCTAACTCACCTAAATCACCCTAACACTCACATCCACACAATCGCACACTTACCTGAATTCGACCGGTAACTTTCCACCATAACGCTGAAAATACCGAAGCAACAGAAACGGACAACCGAATTCTTTCCCTAGGAAAAAGTTTGAGTTTCTGCTGCTTCGATATTTTGCAGTTTCGCAAAAATAAGTTCGATCAATCATCGTTCGCTTTTTTAAGCGTTCGAGGATATAATATAGACCCAGAAATCAAGTTTTTATTAACAAGAAAGTTGGTTTTACAGAATTTCACCCATGCTACATATATTGATTTAGCCATTAGCTGATAATGATGAATTAGGAATGTTATTACTAACAAGTGAAAAATTATTACTGGTAATAAAGATTTGACTAAAACCTATAGGCTGGAGTTAATATTAAATCTATTCTTGAACCAGATCCAGAGTCTGTAAAAGTTTCATATCTTTGAAAGGCAAATTAATCTTTTCTTGTAATGATTGCTGTGCGTGTAATTTTATCAGTAACAGCCCAGATGTGCATATACAGAGTGTGTATAGATCTTTTAGTCCACGTGGTGTATGTGTGTGTGTGTGTGTGTGTGTGTGTGTGTGTGTGTGTGTGTCTAAAGGGTGTGTGTGTGTGTGTGCATGTCTGTCAGTGCATCTTGCAGTAGATCTGGCTTTTCTTGTCAGGTGCAGTGTCAGAGTGTATGTTTGTTGGGCTCTCAGTAGTGGCTATTTATAATAGGGGCATTTTGGGTGGCTACCCCTGTCCCATGACACTGACTCCTAAGTTGAAAATAATTTTTAAAAATGTCCAAAATGTATCACTCATATGTCCACAAGTTCTACATCTGTGGTCTGGATGTTAACTGTACCCATATAGTCACACTATCCTACCCATGCAGCAAGATAGGGGTTTATGTGTGCAACTGCATGAAAAGAAGAAGAATTGTTAACCAGGCAGCAAGTTTTGCATCAACATGGCTTGGCAGAGTCGATACACAAAACAACCTGTAAAATTTGACCAACTGGAGTGTCAGACAGCTAGCAGTTTTCTTGCTACTAGTGTCTGCAATAATAAATAAGGGTGAAATGCTAATGTCTGCATGTTGACTGACTGTATAATTCTCCTTGAACTAGAGAATCAAATTTGATGAGGGAGTGGAAAATAGGCACAATCAAAGATGACAAAGGGACAGTTGAGTATTTAGAGAGTTAGAAAAACTGAGAGAGGTACATACTTTGATAAATATAAAACATCCTGTACCACATACGCAGTCCTTTTTTCTAGAAGGCATTAGCAGGTTTACTCACAGAGGCAGTCCACCAAGGGCAGAATGAGGGTGCAGCAGGAAATGTGACTATTTATTTTTTACTACTTATTTGTTTTTTTGTTTTCCATTACATTAAGCAAAGGGATAGTGAAGAAATAAATGTTCATCTGCCACACTGATAAAACTTATCCAGCAATGCAGAAATTTTAAAAATAAATTCATTGCAGAGAGTGTGTATGTGCCCTACTCCACCACATTGCTGTTTTTCACTTCAACAAGCAAGCCAAGAAGACCATAAATAGTTCTCAAGAGTTCAGATTTGGGTGAGACATCCTGATTTTATGACAGATTAGTGAGCTGTGTCACCCTGCCAATTTATGTACGGCAAGTCCAGATTCAGACATTGAGCACCTAGATCACCGATATGTTTTGGCTGACAAATCCATTCAGCTTCTCTTTTAGTTCATGTTTTTTATTTTATTTAATATTTGTTGACCAGGAAAGTATGACTAGCACAGAGCCTATTCTCAGCAGAGGCCCGGGAAGAAATGTTCCAGACACATGAAACTAGTGTACCTGGAAGAAATCCATGCAAATGCAGTAAGGACTTGCAGACTCAGCACAGAAGGCAAACCCAGCTGAGAATCAAACCATAGAACCTTTTGCTGTGAGGCAACACCACTGCGTTGCCCATATATATAAAAAAAAACAATTCAGTGCAGAGAGTGTGCATGTGGCCCATGGCCCACTCCACCACACTGCTGTATTTTACTTCAACAAGTGTGATGTCCAAACAAATTGTTGGCATTTTGTATTATCAGAGAAAGAGAACAATTATGATTTGACTTGTTTTGATGCTGTCATGTCCGTCTCATTTGTAGGCACTACTATTATAGCATTGCTGACTGTAAAGAAGGTGCAACCTTCTTGTCTGTGCTAATATTAGTTTATATTAAAACTTTTTGGGCTCTCAGTACCTCATATCCACAACCTGTGTGGCAGCTGTGTGTTCTGTTCCTTTCTCTAGTTCACAAGGTAGCTTATGTAACAGAAACTGAACTTTTGATTGAATAACAGAAAGCAATTTATAAATTATATTTTTGGCTATTCAAGCAAAAGTTCAGTTTCATTTACAGGTTCATAGGTGGTTACTAGGCTTCTTCTTCTTCTTTCGGCTGCTCCCATCTAGGGTCGCCACAGCAGATCAATTGTTTCCATGTCTTCCTGTCCTCTGCATTTTGCTCTGTCACACTAACCACATGCATGTCCTCCCTCACCACATCCATAAACCTTATCTTAGGCCTTCCTCTTTTCCTGTTACCTGGCAGCTTCATCCTTACCATCTTTTTCCCAATATACTCTGCATCCCTCCTCAGCACATGTCCAAACCAATGCAATCTTGCCTCTCTGGCTTTGTCCCCAAACCTTCCACCCTGGGCTGATCCTCTAATATACTTATTCCTAATCCTGTCCATGCTCGTCACACCCAGTGCAAACCTTAACATCTTCAACTCTGCCACGTCAAGCTCTGACTCCTGCCTTTTTGTCAATGCCACTGTCTCCAACCCATATAACATAGCTGGTCTCACTACCCTCTTGTAGACCTTCCCTTTCACTCTTACCGGTACTCGTCTGTCACAAATTACTCCTGACACTCTTCTCCACCCACTCCACTCTGCCTGTACTCTCTTCTTTACCTCTCTTCTACACTCACCATTACTCTGAACTGTTGATCCCAAGTATTTAAACTCATCCACCTTCACCACCTCTACTCCCTGCATCCTCACTATTCCTCTACCCTCCCTCTCATTTACACACATATATTCTGTCTTAGTCCTGCTGACCTTCATTCCTCCTCTCTCTAGAGCATATCTCCACCTCTCCAGGGTCTCCTCTACCTGTTCCCTACTCTCACTACAGATCATAATGTCATCTGCAAACATCAGAGTCCATGGGGACTCCTGTCTGATCTCGTCTGTCAACCTGTCCATCACCATTACAAATAAGAAAGGGCTCAGAGCTGAACCTTGATGTAATCCCACCTCCACCTTAAACGTATCCGTCACTCCCACCGCAGACCTCACCACTGTCACACTACTCTCGTACATATCCTGTACCACTCTTACATACTTCTCTGACACAATACCACAACTCCTCTCTAGGCACCCTGTCATATGCTTTCTCTAAATCCACAAAGACACAATGCAACTCCTTCTGACATTCTCTGTACTTCTCCATCAACACTCTCAAAGCAAACATCACATCTGTAGTGCTCTTTCCTAGCATGAAACCATACTACTGATCACTAATCATCACATCCCTTCTTAACCTAGCTTCCACTACTCTTTCCGGTAACTTCATGCTGTGATTGATTAGTTTAGTCCCTCTGTAGTTACTACAGCTCTGCACATCACCCTTATTCTTAAAAATAGGTACCAAAACACTTTTTCTCCATTCCTCAGGCATCCTCTCACTTTTCAAGATTTCATTAAACAATCTAGTTAAAAACTTCACTACCATTTGCCAAACACCTCCATGCTTCCACAAGTATGTCGTCTGGACCAACAGCCTTTCCGTTCTTCTTCCTCTTCATAGCTATCCTTACTTCCTCCTTGCTAATCCACTGCACTTTATGATTCACTATCTGCACATCATCCAACCTTCTCTCCCTTTCATTCTCTTCATTCATCAGCCCCTCAAAGTACTCTTTCCATCTGCTCAACACACTCTCCTCGCTTGTGAGTATGTTTCCCTCATTATCTTTTATCACCTTTACCTGCTGCACATCTTTCCTATCTTGGTCCCTCTGTCTAGCCAATCAGTACAGGTCCTTTTCTCCCTCCTTAGTGTCCAACCTTTTATACAACTCGTCATACGCCTTATCCTTAGCCTTCGCCACCTCTCTCTTTGCCATGCACCTCATCTCCTTATACTCTTGTCTACTTTCTTCATCTCTCTGACAATCCCACTTCTTCTTCACCAACCTCTTTCTCTGTATACTCTCCTGTACTTCTTCATTCCACCACCAGGTCTCCTTGTCCTCCTTCCTCTTTCCAGATGTCACACCAAGCACCTTTCTAGCCATCTCTCTTACTAGCTCTGCTGTAGTTACCCAGCTATTCGGTAACTCTTCACTGCCAGCCAGTGCCTGTCTTTAACTCTTCCCTGAACATCACCTCCCAATTACCATGTTTCAATTTCCACCATTTGATCCTTGGTGCTGCCCTCACACTCATCCTCCTCTTTTTGATCACCAATGTCATCCTACAAACCACCATCCTATGCTGCCTAACTACACTTGCCCCGCCACCACTTTACAGTCTCCAATCTCCTTCAGACTGGCCCTTCTACATAAGATATAATTCACCTGTGTGCATCTTCATCCACTCTTGTATGTCACCCTATGCTCCTCCCTCTTGTTAAAATACGTATTCAACACAGCCATGTCCATCCTTTTCGCAAAATCCACTACCATCTGACCTTCTGCATTCCTTTGCTTAACACCATACCTACCCATCACTTCCTCATCCCCACTGTTCCCTTCACCAACATGCCCATTGAAATCTGCTCCAATCACCAGTCTCTCACCCTTGGGTACAGTCATCACCACTTCATCCAATTCACTACAAAATTTTTCTTTCTCATCCAACACACACCCAACTTGTGGAGCATATGCACTAACAACATTCATTATTACACCATCAATTTCCAGCTTCATAAACATCACTCTATCCGACACTCTTTTCACCTCTAAAACACTCTTAGCATACTTTTCCTTCAGGATAATGCCTACGCCATTTCTCCTCCCATCCACACCATGATAAAACAATTTGAACCTGACTCCGATACACCTAGCCTTGCTCCCCTTCCATCTGGTCTCTTGCACACACAATATACTAACCTTCCTTCGGTCCATCATATCAGCTAGCTCTCTACTGTCCCAAAAACAATTTTAAGCCTAGCCAAACTTACCTCAAATATACCAAAATATTGCTGACTTGTTAATACCCCATGGAATTTTATGGTTATGATTTAGGCTTGTCTTCATCAAATATTCACAGGCTGCCCCATCCATTAGAGGCATATTTGCCAAACCAGGGGTAAATTTGCAATTTACCATCCATTGGTCTTAGTTACATTTGAATAGGGTTAGGGATTAGCTTTGCTTCACATGGATGGGAGCCCTGTTCTGGAGAAGGGGTAATCTTTGAGACACATACCTGTCCCACCAACACATCCTGTTTATGTCACAAATGAGGTTTCTGTCCTTGGAATGGGCATTTCTTGTGCTATTTGTTTTGAGGATTTGCAACAGATCCATTAGTGTGGGATCAGAGGATGCCTTCTAGGCTAGGCATAGATCACTGTGCAGCAGTCTGTAGGAGACTGAGTACAGGGACTGGGCTTGTTTATTCCCTGTAAATTTTTTTTTTTTGTGAGGAACCTCTGTGGCCTCTCAAGCTGTTGCAAGTACATGCAAAATGGTGTGTTGTACTCAGTGAGTAGTCTGTTGACAGCTGAGTACAGTGGAACAATTACCTCTTTGGACCTGAATGACATTCCCTTACTTATAGGTTCATGTGTGTACTAGGCTAACAACCACTAGGGCTCTTATAAGCCTAGCCATGCAACCCACATGCAACCTAAACATGGCCCACAAATTTGATTTATACAGGTGGTGATTTACTGACTGCTTCTGCCTCTGTCCATCAGAGGTAGGAGCCACACCATAGCTGAATTTCTGATTACCCATTCATTGGACCAATTTGCACTTAAAATGGAATAGGGAGGAACTCTGCTTCACATGGGTGGGGAACCTATTTCCAGAGAATGAGAATTCTCTGAGAAACATATCTGTCTCTCCAACATGTCTTATTTATGTCGCAAGCAAAATTTAGGTCTTTTAATCTAGAAGTTCTGATGCTGTTTGTTTTGCAGATGTGCAAAAGGTTCATCAAAAAAGGGTCCAGGGATTCCCTGTATGTCAAGTGAAGATCACCTCTCAGAAGTTTGCATTTTACCGAGTGAAGAGACAGAGCTTTGAGGTGAAAAACATAAGACACTGTGTTTACTCTCTGTATTCTTTTTGTAAGGGACCTTTGTTGATGTTCCAGTTGCTGCATGTGTCTGGTCAGGTACATACCACAGGGGGCATTATACTCTATGATGGGTCCGATGAAGGCCAAATACCATGGTATGAGGACCTCTGTGGAATTAGATGCCATGCCCTTGCTTATAAGGTGAGCAACATAGAATGATTTTCTTACTACCTCAGACGCATGCTGGTCAAAGACTAGGCTACTGTCTACATGAGTTCCGAGACTAGTTCCTGACTAGTGAACCAATGTTTAAGAGCATTTTATTGATTACGTAGTTACCCCGGGTGGTAGACTTCCCAAAAGGTACTATAATGCATTTCTTGGTATTGTGTTTTAAGCCATAACTTTGTCACCAAGCATTTCATTGAATTAGACCTTCCTGAAGGATGCTGTCATTGAGGTGATTCAATGACTGCTCCCAGTATGCAATCATCTGTGAACTTGTTCAGCCAAAGGCCTTTGACATTGGCTTTGATATCTGAGAGGTAGATGCCAAAGAGGAATGGGCTCAACACAGAGCCCTGTGGGACTCCACTGGCCTCTTTGTGGAGGTTGGCTTACCAATTCTATCCTCCTGAGTCCTATCAATGAGCCAGCTAGCTAGCCAGCATGTTATAAAGGGGTTTATACCTAGTTCCTTAAGTTTGTTGACAATGCCCAAGTCAAGTATTATATCAAATGCTTTAGCCAGATCTAGGTAGGCAGTATGCATGATTTTTCCCCTCATCCATTGCCTTAGTGACCTTTTCAAAGAAGTCCACCAGAGCCAGTAAGCATGACCATCCCTTGACAAAGCCAAACTGGAATGGATCCAATGTCTGGAGGTCTCCTATGTCCTTGTTGATAATTTCCATGATAATTATTTCCATGGCTTTTCAGATAAGACTAGTCAGACTAATGGGTCTGTAGTTTCCTAGAATCTGTTGAAGGCTTTCCCTTATGAAGGGGGGTGACTGTTGCAGTCCTCCATTCATGTGACACAAAGCCTGTTTTAAGACTATAGGTAAATAATGTCTCCAGGGGTCCTGATAAGTCATATTTTAGACTATTCAGGAGTCATCCTGGGATGTTATTGGGGCCCACTGTGACAGTGTTATTGGTCTTAGTGAGTGCAGTGAATACATACTCCTTAGTTATAGCTGGAGGGATTATGTTTGAGGGTTTTTTTGAGGGGATGGTTGGGGATGGGGGGCAGTAAAGCTGGAAATGAATTTGTCCACTAACAAGTTTGCTATGTCACCAGGCTCAGTGAATGTGGCACCATTAACCACCAGTTCAGCACATTGCTGTGTGCTGCCCTTGAGGTTTCTGACATAGCTGTAGAAGGTCTTATGGTTGTCTTTCACCTGGCAGGCTATCTTAACCTCAAAGTTGGCTTGGCTTGACCTAATTAGCCCTCTTTGTTGCCTATTTTGCCATCATTGTTTTTCCTTTTGTTGTATGTCCTGTTTAATTTGGGATGCCACCAGGGTGCTTTGTTTCTAGGGATAATCCTCAGTTTATGTTGGGTTTGTACAGTAGCCTCTATGCAGCCATTTACATGGTTCTACTGAGTTTCTGAGAACAATTCAGCATAGGCAGCTGTGTTCTCTGGGTTTGAAGGGTATTGAATTTTGATAATCCATCACTTAATAAAAGATAATTTCCCTTGGAATAGTTCCTAACTTTTACTGAATTTAGTGGGATTATGGAGTTGTTTTTGATTTCAAAGCAGACAGTTTCATGGTTGGACCTACCCAGGGAGGATGAAAAATTGGTGGGTGCAGTATTCTCCCATATTGGTAAGCATGAAGTCTAGTATGTTTGAAGCTCTAATGGATGTATTCACTGTTTGGTCCAGGGTGTTTGTATTTATGAAGTTCAGGAATCTCTGCCTGTAAATGTGAGGCTGTGTATGATTACCAGCATATAGAGGGGTAATTAAAGACTCCCATGAGTAGGGTGTTAGGTTGGATGGTATGTGTCTAGAGTTGGTCCAAGCATGCATTGTCAGCTTCTTGGGACATGGAGGGTGACCTATAGCTGGCTAGGATATGGTACTGGATTTTGCTATGGTGATCTGCATGTGGAAGAACTCCAGAGTGTCATCCTGTTTGACCACCCTAGAAGTATGCTTGTTATTGATGTGTATTGAGACACCTCCTACTTTAATTCTTTTCCGTGAAACTACTGGTTTAAGAGCATGGAGAGCACTGAAACCTTGCACTACCAGGGTAGTCTCTGCTGCTTTAAACCACATCTCGATAACTGGATAGTTGTCTATATTCTCGAATATAAGGAGAGCTTGAAAGGAGTATAGTTTTTGTTTAGGCTCCTGGCATTGAGCAGTAATACCTTGAGGTTCAGTTGAGTTGATTTTGCTATGCTGGTAGGTTTGTCAATTTGGCATTCCTTAAAAAATGCACTATGGGGATGGATAATGTTTTAGCCAGTATTAGAAAGCCTAGAGGAGAGAGGTGCAGATCATCCTTGGTAAAGAAACACGGCCTGTTAACCATATCCTCCCAAGCTGACAAATACTGGATCCCCTTAGAATTACACCAGAAAGACATCCAGTTGCTGAAATCAATAATTTTTGCTCATATTGTGGCATCATAATTGATGATGTTAATATGCTTCTTAATGCTAGGCTTGCACCAGGCTAGACACATAGTCTGAAAGCTCCATAATGTATATGGTCCAGAGAGGTACATCATGCTGGTACCTGTGGTGTAATGACTTGAGTGCATCCATGATTTGGTGGATACTGGCTCCAGATTAGCAACCAATGTTTATCTTCTTGTTCAACCTGTTTAGAGGGGCATCAGTATGTGTTACAATGGAGTCCCCTATGATAGTAGTCCTCTGAAGGACACAACTGAGGCTGACAGTATGTGTGGTGTTACATATTGCTTTTCTGAGTGCCTTTGGGCTTGCTGAGACATAGCTTTGACAACTGGTGATCTAGGCAATCTTTGTTGTTTTTAAAGATTGCTTTTAAGTGTCTCAACATACATTAGTCTATGTGCATGTTGTGTACTATGTGTGGTGGGTGTTTGACAATTTGATGTGCACTTGTATGCAAGAGTTTAGCCTCCAGTGTCATTGTTTAAGTAGAGCTCTCACATACTGTGTCTGCTTCTTTACGGATTAAGTGGCTGTCAGTAAATATGAGACAATTGCTACATTGTCTCAAGACACCCATATTCACCAAGCTGGCTACAGAAAAATTAGGAAGTTGTATATCCGTGTTGTCCAGTCCTTTGATTTGTGAGCTACAAGGGGTAGTGTTTTGGGGTTAAAAGGCTATTAAGGGTGCTTTATCAGAGAAGATTATGCTTAACAGTACTACATGTTTAGTAACTTTAATGTTTACACAATACTGAATTCAACTAAATCTGTAGGTATTGCCACTCAGCTCCCAACTAGCTGCTGTAAGCTTGCTGGCACAAAAGGTATTTGTGCTATATTGCTGCTTTACAGGGTATAGTTTTATGAATCATTCTTTCTAGGTGTCCACTACTACTGTACATGGGACTGCTAACCCATGCAGAGGTGCAACATTTCTAGCAACACAGAAAAACAACTAACGAGCCCTTTGGCCAATAAAATGACTACACCATTGAGTCCTTTTGTATATTTCCCAACTCAGATAGACCAGGCAAACACCTCTTCTCATGAGATGAATAAACCCAGTCTTCCTAATGTAAAAACTAAGTAGAAGAGACCCGCAAGTGCAATGCTGCCACAAACCACTTAAACAACTAGCTACAAATCCCTTGCTAAAGGCAATTTCAAGACAATCTTACAGCAGTAACAGTATGAGGAGGAGCAATGTTTTTATTTATTTATTTTTTTACAAAACAAAATCAGTGAAATGCACAAATAAAAGCAGGAAACAGTAGTGATCACCCAAAATAACGTATTTATTATTTATTTATGTATTTATTTATTTATTTTTATTTTACATTTGTTTACTGGGAAATTCCAACTGGACTAGCTCCATTAAGTACAATTTAGTAATCAGAGGAACTTAACTTTGCCTGGATGGCACTTGACACAAGTAAACCACTTCCTGAATGCAGGCTAGGATTCCAAGCTTTGCTCAGCTCCTGGAAAATGCAGAAGACAAAATGTAGTAAAGGGGGTTTACTCAAGAGTAATACTGGTTTGGGGCACTCAGTATCACAGATCTATGGAAAACAATAGGTGGGAAGAGTACATAAATAGCTTATACAACAGTCTATAGCAATGAAAGATGGGAGGGAGGGACTTTAGGTGTGGAGGCCAGAGACACAGCCTTATTATAAGACAGCACCAGTAATAATGGTGGGAGAGTTGAGGAAAACAACCAGGCAACCTAAAGAGGCATATAATCAAATAATGACAATACTGGAGCTCTTTCAGAAACTTTAGCTTAATGTGTTAGTGGAGGGTGGGGCCAACACAGAATGCAACTTTAAGCAGGTAAAATAATAAGCAGAATATAAAAGTACTAAGGCAAAAACTGTAGCAGAGACAATTCTCTCACTATTGACCTTCTACTACAGTTTAAGGCACCAGCTTGTGCAATGTAGAACGTTGACCTTGATGTTTGCCTTGACTTCAGTGAGGTAAGTGCCAAAACGGAGAGGCCCCAGCACGGATCCCTGAAGGAGTCCAATAGTGACAGGCCTCTTTGCTGAGATGGATTTCCCTATCCTAACTTCTTGCGCATATCTATGAGCCAGCTGGCTATCCATTCCATGAAATATAGATTTATGCCTAATTTTGTATATTTATTTAAAATGCTCAGGTGAGGTATTGTGTCAAACACTTTGATCAAGTCCATAGCTTTAGTGACCTTCTCAAAGAGGTCCATTAGTTTAAGTAGGCATGACCTGACCTTGACATACACAGACTGGGTAGGGTCTAGTGTCTCTAGGATCCTGTGTGATTGTTTATCAGATCCATGATAATTATTTCTATGGTGTTGCATGTGAGTCTATTCAGACTTATGGGTCTGTAGTTCTCTGGGTTATGGACATAGGTATACAGGAACAACTGTTGCAGTCCTCTATTCATTTGGAATGAAACCTGTCTGGAGGTTATGGTTAAATAGAGATTCTAGCAGACCTAAGAGGTTTTGTTTCATGCTACTCAGAAGGCACCCTAGGATATTATGAGGGCCCATTGAAGCAGTGTTCTTGGCTTTAGAGAATGCAGTGGAGACCTGTTACCTAGAGCAATTTGGGGAAGAAATAGTGGAGGTAATTCTTGGGAGGGTAAATGAGGGTGATGAGGGTAAAATTGGGGATAAATTTATCAGCCAGCAGATTTGCTATATCCTCTGGCTCCATATAGGTGGTTCCATTTACCATTAGTTAGGCACATTGTTGGGCATTGCCTTTAAGGTTGCAGACATAATTGATGAATACCTTGTGGTTATCTATAGCATTGGAGGCTAATTTCAGCTCAAATTTAGCTTTAGTAGACATGGTTACACCCTTGAGCTGTGTGTTCAATTTGATGAGGAAGTTTTTCCTTGATAAACAATGCCCTTCCATTATTATTATTATTATTATTATTATTATTATTATTATTATTATTATTATTATTATTATTATCATTATTATTATTATTATTATCATTATTATTATTATTATAGCTCTATAAATTAGTTATATATTTGGTTGCTGAGGTAGCTTGCCTTCTTACTCTGCCACTTGTGGCAACAAGCCCACAACATATCTTACAGAGTAAAATAACATATTCTGGGAAAGCTCACGTAGATATAAATAGGACAACCTATAAAAAAGGGCTTTGTTTTTCTGCTGCTAGCTCAGCCTGAAAGACCAGAGGTGCATGCGACCTTATTAAGCTGAGGACTGCACTACATCAGACCTGGTGTTAGGACCTAGGAGACAGGTGAGGGGCACAAGGTCAGAGAACAGCCTTGTTTCTTGTACACCAACTTAGGTTCTGTGCTGGGAGCTACATTAGCCAGCAATGATTCTGTTGTCAAATATTACACTGAACCCCAATGACTTACCCACTGTTTGCTACAAAATAAAAATAAGAGATCCCTACTATTTCATCTTCTATTTAAATCACAGGCTAATATTTGCTTCCTACAAGAGACACACCTAAATAGAGAAGACTTTGATAAAGAAAAAAGCAAGAAATGGATTAAAATGATAGTAGCAGCTGGTAATAGTACAAATTCAAGTGGGGTGGCCATTATAGTTAAAAATAATTTTCAGGGAACTATTTCTGATGTGAAATGTGATGAGAATGGAAGATGGTGTTACATTATCTCCTGTTTCCATGATATTGATAAACCAATTATATTTTTTAATCTTTATGGCCCTTGTGAACAACAACATATCTTCTTTATACAAATTTATAATATTCTCTCCTCTTTTAAAGATCATTACTTTATTTTAGGGGGGGACTGGAATGCTATTAATCCTGACATTGACCGTACTAGTAAATCCTCCTCGTATAATTTCCAAGCATCCATCGCTTTGGAAGAAATAATAATGGACCTCAACCTCACAGACCCTATTTCTCATATAACACAGTATGACAGAAAAGAAAATTTCACATACTATTCAAAATGTTATAAGTCATGGTCAAGATTAGATTTTTTTTCTTATTTCCAACGTCCTTACTAATAGGAAAATTAGTTACTCTCTTGAACCCAGATTTTTTCCTGATCACTCTAGAATATCTCTTGGAATTAGTTTGGCTTCAAATACATTAGATACATCTCTATACAATAATTGGACACTGAATAATAATTTACTTTCAAATAAAAATACACATAAATTAATAACTGAAACATTGAAAGAAACATATCTTAATTTAGTCAAATCAGATATTCCTTTAGATATACAATGGGCTGCATGTAAGGCAACCCTTAGAGGTATATTTATTAACAAAGCATCATATCTTAAAAAACAATATCGAAATAAAGAATTACAGTTAAAAACAAAAATTCAGAATTTGGAAAATCAATACAGAATATGTCCTAATTCCTCTACATATGATTTATTATTAAGCTCCCAAAAAGAATTACTGCTTCTACATCAACATAATCTTACCATATCAGAGCAAAGGCTCTTAGCTACATACTCTGAATGGGCACAGGTTCCTTCTAAAGTGCTAGCCAGAATAATTAAAGGTAATCAATCTCTTCCTAGAATTTCATCAATAAAACATAACAACAAGTTTTATAATACTGATTCAGAAATTATGCAGCTCTTTACATCACTGTTCTCAGAGATATACTCAAAGGAAAACAATTCTAGGAATAAACAACATATTGTGAATTTTGCGTCCTCTATCAAATTTCCTAGGCTAAATGATCAACAAAAGAATACACTTTCTGCCCCGTTGACTATTAAAGAAATATCGGAAGCCATTAGCAGACTTAAGACTAGTAAATCTCCGGGACCTGATGGCTTTACACCCAAATTTTTTAAAACTTACTCATCTGAGCTTTCACCCCTTCTTTTTGAAATTTTTAACTACATAATGATTAATGGTATATCTGACCTGTATTGGAACACCTCAAAAACCATTTTAATTTTGAAAAGGGACAAAGAAAAAACTGATCCTAATAATTATAGACCTATTTCTCTGATCAACATTGATATAAAAATTTTAGCTTCTTTACTTGTGTTTAGACTAAAAAATGTCTTACCATTCTTGATCTCTTCGGAACAGGCGGGTTTTATGTCACATAGACACTCATGGGATAATACCCTAACAATCGATTCTTTTATACACTTTGTTAAAAAAGATTCAAATCCAATGTATGCACTGATCCTGGATGCTGCTAAGGCTTTTGATAGGGTCAACTGGGATTTTCTTTTTCACATTATGTCTTGCTTTAATATACCATCTTCTTATATAGACTTTATTAGAATCTTATATAAAAACTCTTATACCTTTCTTTATATTAATAAGAAAGTATCTAAAAGTATAAAGATCATTAATGGTACAAAACAAGGTTGCCCGCTATCTCCTTTTTTATTCAATTTATATGTAGAGCCTTTATTATTATATATAACACAAAATACCTTCCATAAGATTCCTAGAATTCTTAACACTAAAGTTTGTTTGTCGGCTTTTGCAGATGATCTTATAATATATTTTCAAACACCTTGCTCAGACTTTTCAAAACTAATTGGTTCCATTGAAGGATTCTCTGAGGTCTCAGGATATCAGATTAACACTCAAAAAACATATATTCTCCCCATAAACCCACTTGCTCACAAATCATATTTGTTTCCTGATCACACTTTCCAGATAGTTCAGAATTTTAAATATTTGGGGATTTTTATAAATCATAATGGTCTCTCCACATTTCAGAATAATTTAGCTAAAGTATGGTCGTCTATTATACTTGATCTAAATAGATGGAAATTGCTTAATTTATCACTTCTATCAAAAGCAGCAATAATAAAAATGAATATTCTCCCCAGACTGCTATTTCAATTTAATGCTGTGGATCAGTTGATTCCAAAATCTTTTTTCTCAAAAATTAATAAAGTCCTGGCTAGTTTTTTATGGTTTCCCAAATCAGTGAGAATTTCTTACATTAAATTAATTTCTCCTAAAAATAAGGGAGGACTTGGTCTTCGAACTTTCATCTTTATTACTTGATTATCTCGGCCAATAAATTATTATCTATTCTGAATATAAATACTGAGAAATATAATCAATACCCTATCTGGACAAAATTATGGTATCAACACATCTTAACTAAAAATATTAATCCATTAGCTCTTCCTTTTCTTTCTTTAGATGTCATGAAAAAATTAAAAATTCCTAATTCTTTAAAACAAATAATTTTTGCTTTCCAAGAACTGCTAAAACTTGTCAACTTAGAAAATACATTTCAATTAATGCAACCTCTCCATCTAAATCCTAATATTAATTTAGATAATATTTCTTTTAATCTTTCAAACTTTCCCCTGATCAAAGATCTCACTGTTTGGGATCTGTTACAATACAAAATGAAACTCTCACTAATATGCTAAAATTCTTAAGGTTGATGATAATTATTTAACCACCTTACGTCAAATAAGAGATATTGTCAATGCTAATTTTCTATACACCAAAGTAGATAACATAGATATTACTAATTATAAAGCGGTTATACAGGTACTTACACTCCCAAAGAAAATGTTATCTAAATCCTATAATCTTATTAATCAAATAATTCATAATACAATTTGTCTCTTTTCCAATTATTGGGACAAACATAATTCTCATATATCTATAAATCAGAAACTCTCAGCTATTAAAAATACACTAGAACACTCGCCCTTCAAAAAACTGTTTTACACCCAACTAATGATTAATAATAATGCATATTTTACTCCTTCTAAACTTAACAAATTTGACGCTAATAAATCGGCTTCATGTTCTTGTTGTTCTCACCCTAATGCAGATCTTCTACATATTTTTTGGTCTTGCTATCACTCACATAAACGTTGGACTTCCCTAAAAGTCAGTTTACAGAAAATGGGCTATCATAAATCCACCCTATCCTGGGAGACTGCATTACTACATATACCAAATATTTATCTCTCCAAATTGGATTCACAAGTACTAATATACATATGTTCACTTATAAAACTTTATATCACCCAAAATTGGCTAGATCGTGCTAAACTGAATTGGAATAATTTTAAAATTCTAGCCTGTACATATATCAGTGCGCAGAAAATGATAGTGAAAAGTCCCAAGAAGTCGATACAAATCAACAAAGCTATAGAAAAGGTGCTACACATTATTAATAGTGTATAGTTGGCTACTCTCCTTTTGGGTTTCATAGACCTCAGTCTCCTTTATATCTATATACCTGCTTTATTTTAGATCTATATCTATTTTGATATATTTTTGGTTAACATTAGTTTATGTTGTAGATAGTTATTGTATGTTCTTAGACTGCATTGAGATATAAACATTTATCATACAAAATTGTGTTATTATAAATATCTCCTAACGTTTCATTTTTTTCCTCAATATGTATTTTAATGTTTGTTGTTGTTGTATTTTTATTTCAATGTCCTAAAATTCAATAAAAAGTTTTTTTAAAAAAAAAAGGTCTTATGGTTGTCTTTCACCTGGGAGGCTATCTTAACCTCAAAGTTGGCTTGGTTTGACCTAATTAGCCCTCTTTGTTGCCTATTTTGCCATCATTGTTTTTCCTTTTGTTGTATGTCCTGTTTAATTTGGGATGCCACCAGGGTGCTTTGTTTCTAGGGATAATCCTCAGTTTACGTTGGGTTTGTACAGTAGCCTCTATGCATCCATTTACATGGTTCTACTGAGTTTCTGAGAACAATTCAGCATAGGCAGCTGTGTTCTCTGGGTTTGGAGGGTATTGAATTTTGATAATCCATCACTTAATAAAAGATAATTTCCCTTGGAATAGTTCCTAACTTTTACTGAATTTAGTGGGATTATGGAGTTGTTTTTGATTTCAAAGCAGACAGTTTCATGGTTGGACCTACCCAGGGAGGATGAGAAATTGGTGGGTGCAGTATTCTCCCATATTTGTAAGCATGAAGTCTAGTATGTTTGAAGCTCTAATGGATGTATTCACTGTTTGGTCCAGGGTGTTTGTATTTATGAAGTTCAGGAATCTCTGCCTGTAAATGTGAGGCTGTGTATGATTACCAGTCTATAGAGGGGTAATTAAAGACTCCCATGAGTAGGGTGTTAGGCTGGATGGTATGTGTGTAGAGTTGGTCCAAGCATGCATTCTCAGCTTCTTGGGACATGGAGGGTGACCTAGAGCTGGCTAGGATATGGTACTGGATTTTGCTATGGTGATCTGCATGTGGAAGAACTCCAGAGTGTCATCCTGTTTGACCACCCTAGAAGTATGCTTGTTATTGATGTGTATTGAGACACCTCCTACTTTAACTCTTTTCCGTGCAACTACTGGTTTAAGAGCATGGAGAGCACTGAAACCTTGCACTACCAGGGTAGTCTCTGCTGCTTTAAACCACATCTCGATAACTGCATAGTTGTCTATATTCTCGAATATAAGGAGAGCTTGAAAGGAGTATAGTTTTTGTTTAGGCTCCTGGCATTGAGCAGTAATACCTTGAGGTTCAGTTGAGTTGATTTTGCTATGCTGGTAGGTTTGTCAATTTGGCATTCCTTAAAAAATGCACTATAGGGATGGATAATGTTTTAGCCAGTATTAGAAAGCCTAGAGGAGAGAGGTGCAGATCATCCTTGGTAAAGAAACACGGCCTGTTAACCATATCCTCCCAAGCTGACAAATACTGGATCCCCTAAGAATTACACCAGAAAGACAGCCAGTTGCTGAAATCAATAATTTTTGCTCATATTGTAGCATCATAATTGATGATGGTAATATGCTTCTTAATGCTAGGCTTGCACCAGGCTAGACACATAGTCTGAAAGCTCCATAATGTATATGGTCCAGAGAGGTACATCATGCTGGTACCTGTGGTGTAATGACTTGAGTGCATCCATGATTTGGTGAATTCTGGCTCCAGATAAGCAACTAATGGTTATCTTCTTGTTCAACCTGGTTAGAGGGGCATCAGTATGTGTTACAATGGAGTCCCCTATGATAGTAGTCCTCTGAAGTGTGTTTGCTTGCCTTAGGGGCATAGTATTTGGGGTGCAACTAAGGCTGACAGTATGTGTGGTGTTACATATTGCTTTTCTGAGTGCCTTTGGGCTTGCTGAGACATAGCTTTGACAACTGGTGATCTAGGCAATCTTTGTTGTTTTTGAAGATTGCTTTTAAGTGCCTCAACATACATTAGTCTATGTGCATGTCGTGTACTATGTGTGGTGGGTGTTTGACAATTTGATGTGCACTTGTATGCAAGAGTTTAGCCTCCAGTGTCATTGTTTAAGTAGAGCTCTCACATACTGTGTCTGCTTCTTTACGGATTAAGTGGCTGTCAGTAAATATGAGACAATTGCTACATTGTCTCAAGACACCCATATTCACCAAGCTGGCTACAGAAAAATTAGGAAGTTGTATATCCGTGTTGTCCAGTCCTTTGATTTGTGAGCTACAAGGGGTAGTGTTTTGGGGTTAAAAGGCTATTAAGGGTGCTTTATCAGAGAAGATTATGCTTAACAGTACTACATGTTTATTAACTTTAATGTTTACACAATACTGAATTCAACTAAATCTGTAGGTATTGCCACTCAGCTCCCAACTAGCTGCTATAAGCTTGCTGGCACAAAAGGTATTTGTGCTATATTGCTGCTTTACAGGGTATAGTTTTATGAATCATTCTTTCTAGGTGTCCACTGCTACTGTACATGGGACTCCTAACCCATGCAGAGGTGCAAAATTTCTAGCAACACAGAAAACCAACTAATGAGCCCTTTGGCCAATAAAATGACTACACCATTGAGTCCTTTTGTATATTTCCCAACTCAGATAGACCAGGCAAACACCTCTTCTCACGAGATGAATAAACCCAGTCTTCCTAATGTAAAAACTAAGTAGAAGAGACCCACAAGTGCAATGCTGCCACAAACCACTTAAACAACTAGCTACAAATCCCTTGCTAAAGGCAATTTCAAGACAATCTTACAGCAGTAACAGTATGAGGAGGAGCAATGTTTTTATTTATTTATTTTTTTACAAAACAAAATCCGTAAAATGCACACATAAAAGCAGGAAACAGTAGTGATCACCCAAAATAACTTATTTATTTATTTATGTATTTATTGATTTATTTTTATTTTACATTTGTTTACTGGGAAATTCCAACTGGACTAGCTCCATTAAGTACAATTTAGTAATCAGAGGAACTTAACTTTGCCTGGATGGCACTTGACACAAGTAAACTACTTCTTGAATGCAGGCTAGGATTCCAAGCTTTGCTCAGCTCCTGGAAAATGCAGGAGACAAAATGGAGTAAAGGGGTTTTACTCAAGAGTAATACTGGTTTGGGGCACTCAGTATCACAGATCTATGGAAAACAATAGGTGGGAAGAGTACATAAATAGCTTATACAACAGTCTATAGCAATGAAAGATGGGAGGGAGGGACTTTAGGTGTAGAGGCCAGAGACACAGCCTTATTATAAGACAACAGCAGTAATAATGGTGGGAGGGTTGAGGAAAACAACCAGGCAACCTAAAGAGGCATATAATCAAATAATGACAATACTGGAGCTCTTTCAGAAACTTTAGCTTAATGTGTTAGTGGAGGGTGGGGCCGACACAGAATGCAACTTTAAGCAGGTAAAATAATAAGCAGAATATAAAAGTACTAAGGCACAAACTGAAGCAGAGACAATTCTCTCACTATTGACCTTCTACTACAGTTTAAGGCACCAGCTTGTGCAATGTAGAACATTGACCTTGATGTTTGCCTTGACTTCAGTGAGGTAAGTGCCAAAATGGAGAGGCCCCAGCACTGATCCCTGAAGGAGTCCAGTAGTGACAGGCCTCTTTGCTGAGATGGTTTTCCCTATCCTAACTTCTTGCGCATATCTATGAGCCAGCTGGCTATCCATTCCATGAAATATAGATTTATGCCTAATTTTGTATGTTTATTTAAAATGCTCAAGTGAGGTATTGTGTCAAACACTTTGACCAAGCCCGTAGCTTTAGTGACCTTCTCAAAGAGGTCCATTAGTTTAAGTAGGCATGACCTGACCTTGACATACACAGACTGGGTAGGGTCCAGTGTCTCTAGGATCCTATGTGATTGTTTATCAGATCCATGATAATTCTTTCTATGGTGTTGCATGTGAGTCTATTCAGACTTATGGGTCTGTAGTTCTCTGGGTTATGGACATAGGTATACAGGAATGACTGTTGCAGTCCTCTATTCATTTGGAATTAAACCTGTCTGGAGGTTATGGTTAAACAGAGATTATAGCAGACCTAAGAGGTTTTGTTTCATGCTACTCAGAAGGCACCCTAGGATATTATGAGGGCCCATTGAAGCAGTGTTCTTGGCTTTAGAGAATGCAGTGGAGACCTGTTACCTAGAGCAATTTGGGGAAGAAATAGTGGAGGTAATTCTTGGGAGGGTAAATGAGGGTGATGAGGGTAAAATTGGGGATAAATTTATCAGCCAGCAGATTTGCTATATCCTCTGGCTCCATATAGATGGTTCCATTTACCATTAGTTAGGCACATTGTTGGGCATTGCCTTTAAGGTTGCAGACATAATTGATGAATACATTGTGGTTATCCATAGCATTGGAGGCTAATTTCAGCTCAAATTTGGCTTTAGTAGACATAGTTACACATTGAGCTGCGTGTTCAATTTGATGAGAAAGTTTTTCCTTGATAACCAATGTCCTTCCATTATTATTATTATTGTTATTATTATTATTATATCTCTATAAATTAGTTATATATTTGGTTGCTGAGGTAGCTTGCCTTCTTACTCTGCCACTTGTGGCAACAAGCCCACAACATATCTTACAGAGTAAAATAATATATTCTGGGAAAGCTCACGTAGATATAAATAGGACAACCTATAAAAAAGGGCTTTGTTTTTCTGCTGCTAGCTCAGCCTGAAAGACCAGAGGTGCATGCGACCTTATTAAGCTGAGGACTGTACTACATCAGACTTGGTGCTAGGACCTAGGAGACAGTTGAGGGGCACAAGGTCAGAGAACAGCCTTGTTTCTTGTACACCAACTTAGGTTCTGTGCTGGGAACTACATTAGCCAGCAATGATTCTGTTGTCAAATATTACACTTCGTGACATACCCTTCATTAATGCAAAGAACTATACCCCACTGTGTAATTCAACCAAACAATCTTAATGCAAATTAATGTTTCCCTTCGGTGTGCTTGCTCTAATTAAGTTATTTTCTTTTTGTTAATTGCCAACTATATCTCTATTAGCTATAGTAACATCATGTCACATTTTCTGTAGTCTACTGGCTTAACCTGTGTAATTTTGAAATCTGTAATTTGTCTGTTCACTTCTTATATTTTGTTACTGCCAGAATGGCTCAGGCTGCAGGTGATAAGAGCCTTTAGACTACTTCACTTACCTAGACAACAAATGTTAAATTAAATAAATATATAAAATAAATAAATATGGCATCAGTTACTTGAAATATATTACTGTGGCCATTTACGTCTTTACTTTCATCCAAATCTAATACCACAGGGCTACAGAATATGACTATCTTTTTTTTTTGGCAGGGGGGAGGCATGCACCATACCCAAATAGGATTTATGAATCCTCACAAGCATTTGTTTTCTCAGTTTATTGTGAACTATTTTGTAATCTTTGAACATTGAACCTTGGGTACAACTTATTTCTTCCTTGAAAGTAAAAACATAATACTGAATTTCTTTCCTTTCTCATGACTTTTCTGCAGGATATCATTGGTTCCAAAAATTAAAATTCTTGTAAATTCATCTCTATACATGTATAATTCCGTGGATTCTATGGGGCTGATGCCCCAGTCTCCTAGCTTAATTTAGTTATTTATTCCATCATTATTTCAGTGCTTTCCTGGCCAGTTAGGCCATGTTCAAAGGATCCAGGAGGAAGCCGAAGTGCAAGACTAAATATGAGAAAATAAATAAATTAGTAATCTGGATTGCGTGGAGAGACCATGACATAAAGAGACTTTGGAAGGGGGGCATTGGAGAATGTGTGCAAGAGGGATGAGATGGAGTCCTTCACCACAGACACAACTTCACCTGAGGCTAGCCTTGTGCATAGGGTTATTGTAACGAAACATCATAGCAACTAAATGCCAGCTACTGCGAAAGTCCCTCTCTGGGATTGGCCAGCTTGGTGTGGTGTATGGGCCTGTTGTAATTTAAAAACATTGCAACTGCAGATAAGCCTGTTTGTAGTGGCATAAACAATTGCTTAGGTAGGGTGGCAAAAAAGAGTGATACTTAGACTGCAAGTGCCTCTGGGGCCCTGTACTTGACATTTGCTGGGGGCCCACAAAATGCTAACACTGACCTTGTTATTAGAATATAATAGACCCATTTATCAAGGTTACAATACTTCCACAATTAAGTAGTACTTGTACTTGTTTCCTACTCACTCATATGGTACATCTTTGAGTTTGTATTGGAGTACTCTTCACTGTAGCTGATAATATACCATCTGTGAGCATAGAACATATTTTCCAGCAAGTACATACATAATAGTCATAGCATCATCATTTAGTGAATAATTTTAAGCAGTGTGCATCACTTCAGAAATTTTATAACATTATATTTTCTCTAACACACTTTTAATATCACCATCACTTAGGAGTTGCCTAAAATTCTGCCTGTAGCTCTGAATTATCAAATGTCATTCTTCTCTACCCTTAACCCTCAGAAAATTCCAAGCAGTTCTACCATTATGGTGGGAGTTCCTTTAGGCTTCACCACTAGCAGCATTTTGTGATGCCTCACTTGCTGAGCCATACTGCTCAACCTGGTCTACTGCTTGGTGAAATATTTGAAACAAACCTGGTTTGTCAAAGGTATAAGTTCACATATGAAATCTGTGGTCATGGACTGCAGTATTGACCCCCAATGAGAAAGTATCTGTACTTTTAACTTCTTGTAGTGATGGCTTGTGCAAGAAATCAAAGTATTTTTAGGGCACCTCAGTCAGAAATGGGCCTATTCTTGCCCATTCAGCAGTCAGCAAACCTTTCCTTTCCTTTCAGGTGTTCTCCTGAAAGCTCTCAAGTAAGCCATTATATCATCTGTGAGGCTTGTTTTCTACAGGAAGAGCTTCTTATGACTTGCATCACAGGCAAAGCCCTTTCTGGATGTGTCCTTGACCTTCCACAAGCCCCAGATCTCTTAATGCTGGGTTTACGTGAACCTGCACTGCTCCTCCTTGTCATCTCATTTCAAACATTCCATATTTCTCAGCTGGGCTTCCATGAGGGACCTGAGCTGTTAATCTTGACAGTTAAAAAGGACTTACAAAGGTTGGTTGGTTTCAGGGTCAAGTACACTGAATCCAATCTTCCACTACCTTCTCTGTATTTATATTTAAAGTTTGCTTCACAGTTCTGTAGGGCAGGGAATTGCTCCAATGACAGTTCTTCACAGTTTAGTAGAATAGGGAGTATTTTATCCAATTCCCATTGTCACTACCATGTGTAAGAAACTGTTGATAGGACACCTTTTGAAGCAGGAGTCTGTACTTCCAACCAGAATCAGATCATGGTCAACTGGGGCCCTAGGCAGGATAGGGTGCCCCCACCTCAGCCATACCAATATCACATTATTTATTTATTTAGTTAACATTTGTTAACCGAGAAAGTCCAACTTGGAACAAAGACAATTTTCAGTGGAGGCCTGGGGAGAAACATTCCAGATGCATGTCTTTGTAATGTGGGAGGAAACCAGAGTACCTGGAGGAAACCCACACAAATGCAGGGAGGACATGGAGACTCCACAAAGAAGGCACCCCAGCCAAGAATCAAACTGGAGAACCTCTTGCTATGAGGTGACAATGCTACCACTGCACCACTGCACCATCCATTACTCCATTAAGCATTACTTGGTTGTCTTCCCCAGCTACCATAAAATACTGTTCAGACCTATCAGTGGGCAAACTAGTTTCTCCTTACTATTACAATGATCAGACATTTGGATTTAATTTAAAACTTATTTCAAATTTTACTGTGAAAGTGCTGATAACCATTTTGCTTTTGCTCACATTGAAAACTGACTTCGCTTGAGCAACAGTAAACTTCTCTTCCCTTGAGACTTGCATTTATTGAAAATGCATCTGGCAATTCGTTAAACTACAAGAGACATGCTGGGATTTGTAGTTAAACAGCACATAGTGAAGCACTAATTAGCAGCTGACAGCCACTGGATTCAAGTTTCCTTTGTCAGGAGGAACCCGGGAACACTGACTGGTGAAGTGACTTGGTGATGGACACACTTACACAGCAGACGAAAAAGTGGTAGAAGGAATCAAACCTGCAATACAGAAGCAGCTCATTAACAGGTCATATCCTCACTCATATGTGCTAAATACCAGACAAATTGCTACAGCTCTACACAATGCGTCTACAAAAAAAACAAGCTAAATTAAAATGCATTTATAATTAAAACAAGTAATTCTACTTAGCAATTTATATCTGTTTTTTATGCTGTTGAGTCAATAATATTGAGGCAATAACTTTTGAGATCAATATTGTATTGAAACAATGATGTCTTATCTAACCTACATTTTTAAAGTGCCACACCATCATTTACAAACATAACAAACATTGTTTGAAGGTGCCTCAACCCCCAGTCTATAGTTTCCTCCCATCCTATAGTTCTACTCAGTCAATTATGCCTATGGTAGTATTGCTAAACAGGATAAAATATAGAGCTGATATTTACAGCAAGAAATTGCAGCAGCTAGTAGCCAGCAAGCTATTACATTTACTGTGCTGCTTGAGCCTGGAGTTAAGATGTTTTTGGCCGCATGATTTTAATGTTTTATGGTATGGCATATATGCTCTTAATCTCTAAAGAAAATTATGAAGTTAATCTTGTAGTACATCTGGGATGGGATGGAGAGAAGAAAAGATGAAAAAAAATGCATAGCTACTGCTTTGACTTCATACTGAAACTTTATACTCCATGTTTGGAAATCTATGTGGCAGTCTTCACACAAGCAGCAGCACTGTTTATTTTTTTCTGTTTTAACGTTCCCCTCCTCAATGAGCTACTGTTATAATTTACACTTGCCCAAATTGCACAACAGAGCACATTAACATTGTCCGTTTTGCCATGCATCCATTCTATTCACACCTGTTCTCAGCACTGCCAGTCCACTCCTATACTTTTGTTTATGTACGCTTTTGTCTTCCTTTTTTCACAAAAAAAACATGAAACATTAAACAAACAGGTCAGGTCAGAATCAAATGACTTGGAGCATTAGAGAGCAGTGCACACTTAATTTTAATTGTTATTTTGGTCAGGTCAGCCAGCACCTCCACCGAGGGAGTTCTCTGGTCAGCTGAGCTCAGGCAGGCAGTAGCACTAACATTACCATGACTGACTAGTCTGGCTCTGCCTCTGTTGGTCTCGGGTCTCAGATGGTGGTGCTGGTGATGAATACATATTTATTTAAGCACTAATTGATTTCTCTTATTTCTTGGTTGATTCTTCATGTCAATGGCAGGTAAGGCAGTTTGTATCAAATTAGGCACATTAAAAGTACCAAGCAATAAAACCTCCACCTGCCACCGACTGAGCCATTGTCAAATGGGTTGGAGGCACAGGTCAAATGGACCCAAATAGGTTGGTAGGTGGAACAAGAGGAGAGGCAGGAAACACATTCTAATTAAGCACAGCCTGACAGGTCCAATCCAATTACCTCAAATGAATAAGCTAGCAATTGCCAAACAAACAAACAAAAAAAAAAGTGAGTTAAGTTGTTTTGTGAAGATGCTGCAGCAACTCACAGGACAAGAGAGAAAATAGTAATTTAGTAGGGGGGCAGGGTCAGATCAGAAAATAGGACAAGATACATGTTTTATGATTTTTTTGCCCCCCCCCCCCTTCAGCAAGCACCAGGCCCTAGATAGCTGCCTATGTCACCTAGTGCTGGATCCAGTCCTGCTTTCAACAAATCATATTAATTTTTATTCAGCTCAGATGAAGAAGAGTGGTTTTAAAACACTTAGGAATGGTCTTCAGTTCAGCATCAAATGACAAAACAAGTTTTTTTTTTTCAGAAAAGCAAAGACAATTTTTTAATGGAGCAGAATCTTGCCTTGGACCTTCTGGACAGGGTAAATTATCCACATGCAGCCAGCTGCCCTACAACTTAATGTACCCTTTTTAGGCTCAAGGGCATAAATCCAACTTGTTTAAATTAGCTTTAAACAAAGCAAGGGTGGTGGCTTGCTTTCTTCAGCTTTTCACAAACTATTCATAATGGAGGGCACAGCCTCAAATTAACTATGAAGTGACTGATGGCAAATTGTCCTGTCCAACAGGGAGGGTTTGGGCTTTACTGTGGCTTCTGACACCCCTGGGGGAGGCCAATGACTTCACAGGCTCCCAGATGTTGTAAAAAGAGTGTCAGATTTCTGCCCCATGACAGGCAGGCGCACACACCATACATACTGAGTAAACTTCATGTCAGTTTCTTCTAGCTATGTATTCTCACTAGCCAGCCTGCATTCTAGCCCTAGAACCAAGTAGATTTAAGGCTTTGTGAGGCTTGTCTGAGAAAGGGATATTACGCAGAAAGAAGTACTGAGGTTCTCAAGAGACAGTGAAGGAGGGCTATAATAGGCAGGAATGTAGCAGTTATCAGGTGGAGGACACAAGTGATGAAATATACTTTTGACTCAAGGGCATTAAATATCTCTTCTGTATATTTACAAAAGATTGGTAAAAGCAGAAGATATACATGACAGCTAAAATTAGTGCAACAAAAACAGCAACCACAATAAGCATCCATTTACTTACAAAAATATTAAGAAACTCTGTAGTTTGGTAAACACCACCTGTACCAAAGAGTGCTTCTGATATGATAGTCTAAAAAGTAAATACAATTAAATATGAGTAATCAAATTTGCATTCTTGTTTTAAAATATCATTTATCTTTAGCAAACATTCATGTTCAGAAAGCAGTTTAGATTTCTTTCTTGCCATTTCTTAAAACAGTAATCTATATTCTACAGTGAATTAAATAAAGAACATGCAAGCTATACTCAGGAGTCTTGCCCAATAGTTAGGGTGCTGAAATGTTTTTACCATAAACAGAAAGTTAATCTGTTTATACATTCAGTGGCAGACAAGATATAGTAAAGCAGCATTACTATAAGCAAAAAAGTAGGACGTGCACATTGAGATTATTGTAAGCATGAGCTTTGATGTGACACATTTTAAAATTATATTTTAATAACTGCATCTGAAAAGGTAGAGTCCATAAACAACTCTAGAGAACTGGTTTGATTTTATATAACTTTTTAAATCTGTGGTCCTGTTTTTATAGTTAGGATTTCAGGAAATGGAAGACAACTTATGGTGCTAAGTAGGAATGTTTGCATAACTGAGAAAACAAGGCCTCCAGAGCCAACTGATGCTATGGTCTTCAAGCTGTCAGCTCAAGAGGATTTAGGTGTCCAATGACCATTTCAACGTATTTTGTAATTATGCTATTTTTATGTCTACAGAATCAAATATGGAAAATCTAACTTTTTAAGTACCAGCAGCTTGACATTTATTGTAGACTGTGCTTGGTTTAATTTTCCAATACAAAACATAAAGATACACCTGCTTTCTATGTGTACACTGCCCTATCGATGAACTAGATGGGCTCCTTACTCAACACACACACACACACATACGCACTCACAAGTTTGGGAGAACTATCTGACTTCCTTTAAAATGCATACTAAATATCTTTGTTTTGGTGCTGCTTCTTGCTGACCTTCCGATATTCACCTACCGGTTTCTGTTTAAGCCTGTTCTGCAAAGCACAGAGTAAAGTGATGTTTTTATTTATTTTTAATTTACTCAGTTTTATTCATTTTGGTAACGAGTTAACCCCACAGCTGTCTCTTTTTAGGGATGACTCAGTAGCACTGTCTGATTAAGTGACTTGTTTAGATTCACACAGTAAACAAACTGAGGCTGAGGAAATGAAGGCCATGACTGAAGCCAAATAGCAGCTCATATCCTCAGTCTTCGGTGCTGGGCTGTCAGACAACTTTCTGTCAGTGCACCTGGTATATGTGGCAATGTTCTCAGTGGGAGGGGGTGTGCATCAGCATTCACTTCTGATCCCACTACTGTTCATACTGGTGATGGACTGCATTGGCAAACAGGCAGCGGAGGCAAATCAGCAAAGCTGCTGCAGACAGATTATGTGAGATTCCAAGACTCTGAAGAGGAACTTCAGAAAATGTTAGGGGACTGGAATGCAAAACTGAAGGCATATGGGGTGAAAATGAATATAAACAAGACAGCTATCATGGCAGCAAATGGAAGAAATTACAAGAAGCTGCAATTAGGCTAGAATGAAAAATAGTGTAAGAAGTTTACAGATTCAAGTATCTGGGAAGAGTAGTTGAGGAGAAGGGAGCCCAGAATGATGAGGTCAGAGCTAGAATTAGAGGTACTGTACTCAACTGGCACAGTATGTCAGAGACAGTGCTAAAGAAGCTGAAAGTAAGGTGTACAAAACAATGGTGTGACCCGTGCTTCTGTATGGCATGGAAACATGGGCAGTGAAGGCAGAGCATTTGAAAAAGCTTGAGGTAATGGAAATGAAGTGCTGGAGTCAGATGGTAGAATGTACGCTGTAGAACAGACAAAGAAACAAGGACGTCAGTGCAGGAGCCAGAGCAGTCCACATAGCCGGCCTTAGGCATAGGCCAATTAGGCAGCCACCTAGGGTGCTGCTGTAGCAGGGGCACTTTTCCAGTATTTATTTGGTGTAGGTAGACTAGGATGGGGGCACTGGGTGGTGTGGTGGGGGACACCGTGGAGCCCTTTTGCCTAGGGCACCAGTTGAACTAAGGCCTCTCCTGGCAGTCCATACGTACGCTGTAGAACAGACAAAGAAACAAGGACGTCAGTGCAGGAGCCAGAGCAGTCCACATGTACGCTGTAGAACAGACAAAGAAACAAGGACGTCAGTGCAGGAGCCAGAGCAGTCCACATGTATGCAAGGACATCAGCACAGAAGCCAGAGGAGTCCAGATTGCCAAGAAGGTAAAGGAGAACAGATTATGGTGGATCAATCACACGTGCAGAAAAGCTGAAGAAGATTTAGTGATGAAGATTTGGGATAGATAAGAAGGCAAAAAGAAATGAAAACATCCAGTCAAAAGAAGGCTGGATTGTATGAGAGGAGACCTGCAACAGTCAGACATGGCTGTCAAAGAAGGTAAGGGATTGGCAATGAATACAGACAGGAGGTAATGTTTGATGTAACACCCTCAACCCATGTAGAAAAAAAAAATGACGTCAACCAGATAAGCCCATCAGACCAAAGTTTCCCTGATCACGGACAATCCAGAAGCACTGTCTAGTTAAGTGATTTGCTTAGAGTCATTCAGAGGGGGAAGTAATTAAACCCTTTAACTCTGGTTGCAGAAAGCAGCTCATTAACACTTTGGAGCTTTAATCCACTGGGCTACCTGCCACACAGGATAGAATGTGATCGTCTGTATCTTAATGGTTTACAGTTTACAGGCAGTGACTCTTGGTTGGATCCAGTCTACATGGTTTGCTTGTGTGGGGTTAGCAGGGGCTTTATAATCACACCTAGAGCATCTGTGACAATCTGCAGCCGTTCGTTGGCACCAAAAGGCTTACAAAAGTAAGGGATAATTATGATACGAGCAACATAAAACTCCAATAAGCAGTTCAGTGTCTATGATCACAAACTATATGCACCGAATGAGATGGTGAGTGGTCATCCCTGAAATCCATTTTGTATTCCATTATTGTGTATTTTATATTCTCTGAAAAATTAAAAAATATTGAAATAAACACTTTGGTAGCTTCTTAAAACATAAAGACAGTAGAATTTCTGGCTGAAGTCAAGAAAATTATCATTACAAAAGCTAACAGTTTATTATTTGTCCTGATGCAGGTAGTCAGCCTTCTTTTTAACTTCCCTTTTTTTATACATTTTAGTAGACTGCATACAAAATGTTACATTTCTGCATTCATAGTCACATCATGTTTACATGTTGACAGCCACATTATTTTTCTCTCTTTGTCCTGTTTTATCATTATCACTCAACTTATGAAAGCTGCATATTTTCACTACACTACTACTACATCAAATGAAAAAAAACAGCACTAGAATGGAGAACATAGTCTTAATATAGGAACTTACAAATAACTGCTCATCATTTCTGCCTTTCTTTTCTCCTGATTAACTTAAAACTTTGCAATTCACCTTTTAGCCTTCAAACTACAAATCTCCTTATTTTACCTCCTCACTAAGGTCAGTTTTGTCTTTAATTAAATTGCCCGTTTTGCATTGCTGTGCTGTCATCTAATAATAGGTCGTATTTTTGATTTATTTTTTGTCCTAGAACTATTAATATACTGTAATCGGTAAAAGTACTATTAATAAAGGCTGTTATGTCGAAAGATCTTCCCAGACATCTGCCTCTGTGATGCAATGGATATCTGTCTTTGTTTTCTACTCACATTGTCACTCACTGGTGTCACTCACAGACATTGTAGCTACTCTAGCTCAAGTCAAGTGATGTAATAAAACAATTCTTAGTTGAATTTATTACCTTCCTATAACCTTATTACCTTTAACTTGGTGTGACTTTCCAAATTGCCATGCAGAAAGTGGGCACAGTATGTTTTTTCCTATGATTTTGATCTATTATAGCTTAAATATTAACATGCATTCTATACTTGTCATCAACTTATGTACTGCATCGCAGGAAAAGTAGCGTTCTAATACCGTTGACAAATTCAGTATTTGAATAAGGAATACATTGTTTCCTGCGTATTAAGGCAACACAAGTAGACAACATATCTGTATTAGACACTTTACTTCCCCATTCAGTAGCATTTTCAGTAATGTATGTCACAGGGACTCAAAAGAACATCATAAAAACATAACATTTACGATAGAACACATCTACATTTATCCTAATTACTCTTATTCATTTCAGTTATTTTAACACATTAGGTCTGCATTATCTTCTTATTCTCTGTAAGAAATTTCAAGAAAATGTTCACAGCATTATTTTGCCTAAAAGAAATGCCTGATGCCTAAACTGTCTAGTAGTTGGTGCAGGGGGTAAGGGTATGAGCTGTAGTTCCTATGGTTCAGGGTTTAATTCTGTTAAGCTTTATTTGCCTACTCACTGACCTTGAGCAAGTCATTTAATCAGACAATGGTTAGAAATCTGGGCTGGGGCTAACAAAACAATGCTTAGGAATTTGGAACAGGTACCTCAATGGTACCCTGGACTGCAACACTTGCAAATATCAATGAGCCTAAAACAAAGAAGGGGATTAGTCCTTTCTGTTGGCCAATTTACATTGATCAAGACATATGGTTTTGAAATTATCTTTTTTTAACAGGTCTTTTTACCACTACATCTTTTGGCCCCAATTTCTTAATATTCTCACAGTGACCCCCAACTAGCATGCCAAGCTCCACTTTTTTGAAATTCTTAATAATGACTTGTGTACCAATTTTAAACCATGTCTCTGTATCCAGTTGCATAGAGGAGTACTCATTTTGTGTTTTGTTGTTGGTGTTCACAGCTGTATCTTCCTGCAATTATTTTATTGCTTCATCAAATTGTTGAGCCAAATGTCTTTATAAACAATCTGTTGACTGAAACTAGAGAGTGAAAATCATTATGGCCCATTAATATCATTTCACTTCCCATCATCAACTCATATGATGATATCCTGCAGAAGAAATGGATGATATTCTTAACACTGATTGGCATCTGAGGTAAAACTACAACCCAATCCTTTCTCCTCTACATTCAAGATTTATTCAATGTTTCTTTGATAACCCTGTTCACTTGCTCCATTATACCTGCTACTTGTGGATGATAAGGAACATGAAACAGTTGTTATATCTTAATATTGTACACATTTCCCTCATCACCTGCCCTACAAAGATGAGATATTATTACACTTTGTTCTTCTTGGCAGCTCCTGGTGTGCACACACATGTGTCCATAAGGCAAATGAAGTAGTAGGAATTATGATATTGTTAGTTGGAGGAATTACTTCAAACCATTTTAAAAATACATCTGCCACCACCAGGACCGATATGTACCCCTGTCTGAACACAGAAACATGTCCTATGTAGTCAAATTGTATTACCATCTGGGGTCCCCAGTTATAGGAACCCTGAGAATTTTTGGGGTCCTCAGTTATAGGAACCCTGGTAATCTATAGTCTTCTGGTATGTTTTTGTTAGGTTTGAATAAATTATTTTCAATTCATTAAGTTATGTAATTGTGTTGCACCTAATACCCCAATATTTTGTAATTATTAATTATGAAACATCTGGCCATACTCTCATACACATATGGAAATTGTACACTCAGCTTAATTATAGTACGTTTTTTACCATCTTTTAGTTCAGCCAGTTCCCCTCTTGGACTTATATATTGGCAAGATCTAACAGTCCTGTCTGTGAAATAGCATTTACATAGATGGCTACAGGTTCTTCTTCAAAATACTATAAGCTGCTTCTTTGGCATCTTTATCAACTGCATTATTATCATGTACCAGTTCACTCTTAATGGCCTTTTCGTGTGCCATAATTTTACAAAAATGTATCTCGCAGGACATTGACTATCTTATAAAACCATAAACTTAGTATACTATTAACAACTCAACAGGAAAGGAACACTCTGATTCTTGTCTGGGGATTGAACCCAGGACCCCTGCATGCTATGTAATTGTCACTGTCACAGGACTAAGAAGGAGTCTCAGTGTAGTTCTAGACCTGTTTTCCACCTAAAAGCAATTTTCCCTTCAGCTAGGAAAACATCATGAAGGTGATATTTAATCACACAAGCATCCAGTGCAGTGCAAACTGTAAACCTCCTGTTTTATTAACAATTCTACTGTAAAGGAAAACTCTTACTCTTTTCTGGAGATTGTACCCAGAGCCCCCTGCATTCCATGTGGATGTGTGTGCATAAAAATCATCTTCATGGTGGTTTCATGTATTTGTGCCTCTCACAGACAGAGTTATTTATGTTAAGTAAGAGTTTGTTATTAGTGAGCATAAGGTGGGCCCTACACTGACGGAGGACACTTAAGTGCTAAGAGGCTGGCCACAGAAGGGAAACAATTTAGTTGAGCTTCCATAATGCTTAGTGCTTCAAGTATTGGATGGAGAAATAAACAAACATAAGGTAAATGCAACTAAAATTTAATTTTAATTTACATTTTGGAGAAGTGAGCATGCTAAACTACTTTTAGGGACTAAATAGGCTAATTCTAGTATCTGGAATAGTTTATTTATTTATTTTTTATTTATCATTTGTTGACCGGGAAAGTCCGACTAGGTTCCACAGAGCCTGTTTTCAGTGGAGGCCCGGGGAGAAATGCTCCAGATGCATGTCTTTGGAATGCCAGGGAGAACATGCAAACTCCACACAGAAGGCACCCCAGCCGAGAATTGAACCGGTGAACCTCTTGCTGTGAGGTGACAATGTTAACCACTTGTTCACAGGCTAAACTAATTGAAGACACCGTTGGTTTGTAGGGGTAGTACATTGAAATGTGCATTTCAATGTAGTAAGGGAAAGAAGACAGTTACTGGGGTTGGGGCTTGAGAAGTGGAAATTGCAGCAGGTCACTTCACTAAAAGCAGCTACCTGAGATCTAGTGCTGCTCCATGGTAGTGACCAGTACTCATTGGTAGACAAAACAGTGGTGTAGCTGGACAAAAATAAGTGAGCAGCGAGTGTCAACTAGAAGTAGAGCAATAGTTCACAGTGTTAAATAGTGACATGTAGTGCAACATAGGAGAAATACAATAAATGTGGGGCACAAACTAAATAGAGACATGTAGTGCAACATAGGAGAAATACAATAAATGTGGGGCACAAACTAAATAGTGACATGTAGTGCAACATAGGAGAAATACAATAAATGTGGGGCACAAACTAAATAGTGACATGCAGTGCAACATAGGAGAAACACAATAAATGTGGGGCACAAACTAAATAGTGACATGCAGTGCAACATAGGAAAAATACAATAAATGTGGGG
This sequence comes from Protopterus annectens, assembly GCF_019279795.1. Lineage (NCBI taxonomy): Eukaryota > Metazoa > Chordata > Ceratodontiformes > Protopteridae > Protopterus > Protopterus annectens. The sequence goes on from NC_056746.1 coordinate 15,782,947, forward strand.
CACAAACTAAATAGTGACATGTAGTGCAAAATAGGAGAAATACAATAAATGTGGGGCACAAACTAAATAGTGACATGTAGTGCAACATAGGAGAAGTACAATAAATGTGGGGCACAAACTAAATAGTGACATGTAGTGCAACATAGGAGAAATACAATAAATGTGGGGCACAAACTAAATAGTGACGTAGTGCAACATAGGAGAAATACAATAAATGTGGGGCACAAACTAAATAGTGACATGCAGTGCAACATAGGAGAAATACAATAAATGTGGGGCACAAACTAAATAGTGACATGTTGTGCAACATAGGAGAAATACAATAAATGTGGGGCACAAACTAAATAGTGACATGTAGTGCAACATAGGAGAAATACAATAAATGTGGGGCACAAACTAAATAGTGACATGCAGTGCAACATAGGAGAAATACAATAAATGTGGGGCACAAACTAAATAGTGACATGTAGTGCAACATAGGAGAAATACAATAATCGGTGTGGTAGACAAACTCAACACCTTTTTGCAAAATAGAACCCACATGCTACAGTAACCATGCTACACTAACAACTGCATTTGCTGTGGAACCTTCACAACAATTTTTTAACTGAATGTTTTCACCCTGAATTGTTTACAGTTATTCAACTCATTATTATATCATAAAGGAAGAATAACTTAATAATATGAGGAGCAAAGTGTGTTTATTTGTAGTCGAGTATCTTACAGATGATGGATGGTACGGTCATTTTCCAAGTGGCCCTAATAGTTTTAGTTCAGCACATCTGAATCAAATTCTAGGTGACCCCAACAGTATTGCTTTATAACTGACTGAGCTAATTATTTAATTTAAAGTCATTTATTGCCTGTGGATTGATTTAAACACCACTGTGCTAATTTATTTCAGTGTTTTGATTTACAAGGTTACATGCAAGTATGTCAATCATCATAGATGTATATATGGGTTACCATCATTCTGTCAAATGCTTATTTTATCAACTGAATGAAGTGTATGCTTTTTTTGTCAAACACATGTATTGTCAAAGCCACTTGGTTGAGTGGTGGTGGTGCTGTGTAAAGCAGGAAGATGGATTTACGAAGGTGAGTGTGGGTTGGGGTGGAAGTGAGTGTATGTGAGTGCTTGTCAGTTAGACTAAGAAGAGGAATTAAGTAAATGGATAGATGACATGTTTTGAGTGTGTGTTTGTTTGTTTGGCTGTTAAAGCAAAAACATTTATATATTTTGAAAGTTTCAGCATTAGGGGCGTTGGTGTGTGCATATGTTTGCAGGTTAGAGTTAGACTAAGGGGTAATGAAGAAGACAGATGTAGGGTTATACATGTGTTGATGTTTGGAGTATGTGTCCAAATGTCCTATACAGTGGTAGTGTTATGGAAAGCATTTTTCTAAGGTAAGGTGTTGGGGCTAGGGGGAAAGTCAGTGTTAAGGTTAGCACACATAAGTAAGGTGAGGTGGGGGAGGGGGTGCTTATGAAAATCCCTTTCCTTAACAATATCACTATGTAGACAATTTACATCTGAAAGTGTGTGGTCTTTTTTTCAACCAGTCAGAAAAGGAGACTGTTTTCTTTACCAATCTTTTTTTTTCAGTCATGTGAGTGTTCAGTAAGTGTTCCATCAATGTGCGGAGTTCGATACGTGTTGCTATTTTACACACGCACACACACACACACACACACACACACACACACACACACACACACACACACACACACACACACACACACACACACACCCCTTGCTACTTATATATTTCAACTTCAAAACTTTACAACAGTGAGAAAGGGCATTCCTCACTGCACCACAATTTCCCACAAAGTAATACCGGCATTATGCAACTATATGGCTATTTTGATTGCTTTTGCCAGTATTGCACATGTACAGTGATGGAAACCTGTTAGCATCTGGATGAAATCCATATCTATCTATCTATCTATCTATCTATCTATCTATCTATCTATCTATCTATCTATATACGGGATGTTAATTAATCAAGTTAATTAATGTGATTAATTTCCTTAATTGTGAGATTAAAAAGATTAGAATAAAATACAATATTATTTCAGTGTTGTGTGCCTTACAGCTATATCATTAGCCACAACTGTTTTAACAGTGCTATTGCAATGGTCAGGTGCTGGTGTTCAGTTGTAGTTATTTGCTTGTGTTGAGAATATGAGCTTGTTGCACAATGCATGCCTGACATTTACTTAAATATTGTGGATATAAATATCTAACAATCAGGTACAAGTACACCATACAATACATCCAGTCAGACAGCAGTAGTGTAAGGATTACTAAGGCCTATACTGGAATAATTGTTAACTCAACTGTTTTCCATACCAACAGAGTTATGCCTATAAAACAGGGTCCAAAGAAAACAAGTGATAAATCGACTGGTACTTCCACATCTATCTTTAAACCCAAGTTTACAGATGCTGAGAATAACTTTGCACTAGAGGCCCTCTGTCTTCATGGGTGACCACTCTTTGCTGTATATTCAATTGTCTCGTCCTTGTATGACTGTGCCTAGCCAGAAACTGTCAGGAATGTTAATGCTGTGAATGGTCAGGAATGTGGTTAAGAAGTGGTCTGCCTCAAGGCCATAGATATGATCCATACGGCCATCCACAGAGCAGAAACATTAGCACAGGAGCTTAGGGCATACAGGTAGTTAGTAGTCAACTGCACCATTCCATACTGAGACAGAGAAGTTCCTGGCCTCACTTAAAGAAAGTACCACCTTCAAAAGGTCCTACAGTGTGGTGCTGGATGTTAAGGACAGTTGGACAGGCCCCAGAGACTTTCAGCTGTAGATGCCCAGGGTATGCAGTCCTAGTTCATTGTATCAACAACTGCAAGTCCTCATTACCTCATAATCTCTCTACACTTGATTAAATATGTCTGGCTTATGGTGTAGAGGTACATCAGAACTCCAACAAGCATGTCCATCTTCCCAAGGTATGGTTTAGAGTATCATTTTTTTTTCTCATGTTTATAGTTACATGATTTCTGTTGCATATGTAGTTGTGGTTTCAAGTCATAGTTACACTGGATATTATATTTCTTTGGTGTATTCCCAGATAAATCTTTATCTGGCACCAGCACCGTGGAACTATCTCATCTGATGCTGGAGGATTTGTAGCCCCTGATAATGATGTTGAGGATTATCTTACACAGTCTGGGGATGCAGGGTCTGTGTTTGATGCATGGAATGTGAGTACCACATTCCCTACACAAATCATGTGATACACAGAGTGTGAGTACCACATTCCCTACACAAATTGTGTGATACATAGAGTGTGAGTACCACATTCCCTACACAAATCATGTGATATTGTGATACATGGAGTATGAGTACCACATTCCCTACACAAATCATGTGACACATGGAGTGAGTACCACATTCCCTACACAAATCACGTGATACATGGAGTGTGAGTAAAACTTTCCCTGCACAAATCATGTAATACTTGGAGTGTGAGTGCCACATTCCCTGTACAGATCATGTGATACATAGAGTGTGAGTACCACATTCCCTACACAAACCATGAACATAATCTCGCTGCCTGCGGATACCCAAGATACACAAACGTCTGAGAGATGACAGGTTGATGGGGACACTGTAGATCAGAGAAGTCTGCTGTGCCCCAGTAGACAAATGTCTGAATCTTCCCCTATACTAGTGTGGAGGGAGGTCCATGGGGAGGGGGATGTTAATGGTGCTTGTTAGAGATAATAGATACCACTGTCTCCTTGAGGCTGGTGTATCAGTGACTGCAACCTAACATTTATGCTAGGCCATCATGAAAGCACAGGGTGGTCTCATCCCAGCCATAGCAAAGATAATGAGGGTCATACAGTTTATGCATGCTGACCTATGGGAGTGCATGTCCCATATGTGTTATTCCTTGGATAGACTGAAACACACATTGGACTATGCAGTGTCTTCACTGGGCCATCTGGCAGGCATGATGAGCTATCCACACAGATGGTCATCTGGTACATCCACAGAGGTTAGCCAATATGGCCATGGATGAGAGATACACACTTCCACAACAGCATTGCTTGTGGAGGTGCCTACACCCAGGAGAGGACACCCATTTGATCATGGCCATCATCATGTTGACATATCTTCCCGCAAAAATAGGTTGAGGTCAAGTAATATGCCGGCATCTAGCCAAGGTCATGGTACAGCCAATGCAACTTCTGGCAGGGTCAGCTGTTGTGGGTGGTGGTATGCACAGGAAACTGAATCCTCTGTCATGCATAAACTGGACCTGTGTGGTACATTGATCTGCAATGCTGCAACAACCACTGAGGCTATCTTCATAGATGCACACATGCTACCACAGCTCTGGTACATATCACACATCTACTGACCTTGGCCCATGACACTAATCCCCTATAATAGTTCTTACACTAACCATAAAAGCACTTTTTGCCATAATAAAACCTCTTTATTTTGCTACACCTCAGCATCACACTCACACATTACCTTGAGAAAGACATGCACCTCTATACTCATTTTGCACTCTGCCCTTTGTGGGCTGCCACAAGGCAAACCAGGCATTTGCCTAGGGCCCAGTTCTGGCAGGGGGGCCTGTAAATGTTAGGAAAAAGGTTTTCTGAGTCGCTCCATTTTGACCTATGACAGCTCCCATTTCTTCTCTTTCATTGTCTGAAATGTAAAGCCAGTGAGGGAGAGAGACTTCCTGATGGTCAAAACAGACCAATAAGCAGACAAGGCACCATTCTTGCACAAGCATGGTGTTTTAGAATTGCTGATAATGCACAGTGCTTTAGACATTGCCATATGTAGCGTGTATGTGTATCTAGTAAGTAACTACCATGCAGTTTTCTGGTGTGTGTGATTTTGTGTGTGTGTGTGTGTGTGTGTGTGTGTGTGTGTGTGTGTGTGTGTGTGTGTGTGTATGTATGTGAGGTCACCCCCTTTACAGAGCTTTATCTGGTAAACCAATTTGACATAGTCAGACATTGTCATTCATTAATGACTTGTAGTTCTTGTTTAGAAAATCCATATCTGTACAAAACCTGTTGCTATGTTAACTATTTAAGTAAATTTGACTTGCCTGCATCTCCTCTGAATCTGGGTTTGCAGAAAGCTTCTGATTTTGCTTCATATTTTTACTAGCTGTCATAAAACATATTTATTTATTTATATTTTCTGGTAAATTGTTGAGGGCTTTACAGTCAGTCAGTAATGCCAAACATTAGCATTTTATTGCTTTTATTGTTCAGAAAATGCATGTTGATGGAAAATCTCTTTATCTGTTAACATTTTAAGTGATTAGAGTTGTCTGACAATCATCTGTCCCCGACTTTTGCAGAATGTTTCTGATATTGCCTCTTATTTTTGTTGTTCCATGTAAAACTTTTTTCCTGGCAAATTACTGAGGATTATAGTTAGTCAATAATGCCAGTAATTAGAATTTCATAGTTTTTACTGTTTATTGGCTCAAAACATGCATGCATTATGTTACACCTGTTTTTCTTTTATATTTTTAGGTCAATTAGGCTGCCTCCTGTTGTCAGACATACAGGGTTTGATTTCTTTCACCTCTATTGCCTGTTTTGTGACTTTGAACTAGCCATTTAATATGAACAAGCCCCTTAATAAGGCAGTACTCAGAGGTCATTCACAAAAGAGATATTTTTCTAGTGGATTTACCCAGTTAACAGGCAAAGATAAAAAAAAAAACTTCCCATTTTGAGTAATTGTGCTTCCCCCACCATTATTTTTGGCATTATCCAGAACTACTGTAGAAATCGGCAGGTACTTTGGTTTGGCTTTCTGCAAACTGTTGTGGATTGCAGTTATTAAATAATGATAGACATGTGAGTCTCAGGCATTGTATGGTTACTACAAATGTTTGCTAATGTAAAACTTATTATCTTCACAACTGTTTAAGTAAATAAGATAAATACTTAAAATTTGTTCCTTGTTTTGGGACTTTATGTCCAATTCTTGAACTTAGAAATTGAGGGAATTTGAAGTGTTGTACTGTATGAATAGAACAAGTGTGGATGATATTGCCTCATATTTTAGGACTGTTTCTCATAAATGCTATGGTTTTCTGGAAAACTGTTGTTGACTGCAGTCTCTAAATAATGACAAACCTGAATTTCAGACTTCATATTCCTCAAAAAGGCATGCTAATGCAACATATGTTATACTTGCTACTTTCTAAGTATGTAAGAGCAATATTTAAAATCTGCTCCTGATTTTGACTCTTTTGTCTCTGATCCTTAAGTTAAGAGGTTGAGATGGCATGGGGTGTAATGGCTTGCACTGTATGGTTCTCACAACAGTGCGATAACATACATTTCTAAGTTGTTATTTATGCATTTGGTCATTTATTTGATTGCATGAAAACATCTGAGGCATGCACAGTCATACAAGGGGCAGTAATTGATGGTCATCTGTGCATATGCATGCATATATTATGTGTGTGTGTGTGTGTGTGTGTGTGTGTGTGTGTGTGTGTGTGTGTGTGTGTGTGTGTGTGTGTGTGTGTGTGTGTGTGTGTGTGTGTGTGTGTGTGTGTGTGATTGCATATAAACACTTGCTTCCTGACTCCATATGAGCTGTCTTCTTTGGGTATGATCCTTGGCTTCTTGGTTTTGATGACTGTTGTTAGTGTATTTATTATTTGGTTGTGAATAAGTTGGGCAACATGAATTTTTCAAGTTTAATATTATTATTTTAACTCTAAAATTTTTTTTTTAATGTAGTGTTTTTTTTTCCGGAACATAGGTGTGAAATGCACTGTGTTGAGCTATGCCAATGTTTGTCTGCCACTTATTATAGATGACTAAGTCTATGAGCTGTTAATGAGCTGTTTCTTGTAGTGCAGAGTTTGATTCCCTCAACCTTTGTCTATAGTGTGACTGTAATCAAATCACTTTACCAGACAATTCTCCTGATCAGTTCTTGAAAAGCTGCATCCAGAGAGCTGCCCCAGGCTGTTAGCAAATGTGTTACACATTTGTCTTAAAATTCTGCACCCGTCCCTCAGTGCTTTAGTATATACTATTTGACTATGAATCCTAGGACATCTCTTGTAGTTTAATGCTTGTCAAATGTACTTTCAGTAAATGTGAGTTTCAGGGGAACAGAATTTTTAATGTTGCTCATGCTGTCTGTTTTCAATGTGAGAGTTTTTTGTTTTGTTTAGCAAATGGCTGTCAGTGTTTTTGTTGCAAATATGAAATAAACATTTTAAATTAAATCCAAATCTTTGCAATAATTCTAAAAATAAAGAAGAAAATATTATTCACACTGAGGTTTGATCAGTGTTTTGCAGTAACTGGGGAAAAACAGACAAGTAATGGGATATTGGTATGGCTGAGGGGCCATACCCTACCTGGGGCCCCATATGACAGTGATCTGGCTCTGTTGCTGTATAACATTAAGATGTTTCTGAATCACTTGGCCATCTTGTTTGCCTCATACACAGCATTTTATTATATGGTCACTAGAGTACAACATGGTCAGTGACATTATTTGGCCTAGCCACGTCATGTAGCTGGGTTTTCTGAAACACACCCTCCCTGTGCATGGCATCTTGTCTTGCAAATTTGCTTAGCATGATATGTCTAAATTTTCTGAATCCAGCCCTTAATATTTAAAGGCTCATTCAATCCAGGATATGTATTGGCATTGAATCCAATTTGCCAAAATAATTCTTTCTTTTCAAGTAAACTGTTGAAATCACTTCCACATACACTTTTATGAGCAGTGTGTAATATGATAAAAATACATTTAGTAAAATATGGACAGGATAATGTGTGCTTATTGCATTGATATATTCTTTTACTTTGTCTGATAGTTTTCTCTGAAGATTACCTATATAAAACATATTACATTAGGTGCAGAATTACATGTACATTTCATATTAGATGCATAACTTCTATTCATTCCTTCCTTCTACCAAAATATACATACTTGTATTTATATAACTGCATTCTTTGCAAAAAATGCATTTACATGTTCCAAACTCAGTTCAGTTGTAAGTCTTCGCTCCTTCACCACCTTACTAATGCATACTAATCCTAAATCTGCCCATAACCCCAACTCTACACTTTACCTTATACAAACCCTTTCTGCAACACTACCTGTACACAAGACATGGAGGCACAGACCACATACACCAGCACACATACACAGCACTAAAGATATCCCTTTCGGCATGTACCTCACAAAGCACATGCAGCAGCTGGAGAGACCGTAGAGGTTCCTCACCCGGAGAATCCAGGGCCTCAAACATCTACCCTACACAGATAGGGTAAAAGCCCTGTCCCTCTACTCAGCCTCCTACAGACTCCTCAGAGGTGACCTCTGTCTGGCATACAAAACAATCTCAGACCCTGCCCTGATGGAACTGCTGCATATCCAGAAGTCAAGCTCTACTCGAGCAACCTGCATGAGAGATCTCAACCTGGTCTGTGACATCAGTAGAACTCATTGGTGGGACAGATTTGTGTCCATGAGAATCCCCCTTTTGTGGAATAGACTGCCTCTCCGAGTAAAGCAGAGTACCTCATTAAACCTTTTTAAGTGCAACCTGGATAACTGGATGGGGAACAGAAAATACACCCCTGGGATTCCACCTGTGTCCCTGCTGGACATTGGCATAGGGTGCTGACTTGTTGGAACATGGGCTAAATTCTTGGTTAGGCTTGTAAGGGCCTCAGGGCCAATAGCCTTTACCTTTCTATGATAAGTAGAAATGAGAAGGAACTAAAATTGGAGTTAATGAATACTCATTTGTGTGAATCTAATATTGTGTGAATTAAAATTTTATACAGTGTAGGTAAAATGAATGGTTGACTAATAAAGTGGTGGTTTTGAAGATGTACAAAATTGCATTATAGCAGTTAGCTGAAACGTGCCAGTGTTTGTGGGTTAGGAGTAGTGTAATGCATAGCTAAGGGGGCAGATTTAGTGTTGTTTGTTTTTTGGGTCCTTTTATCTTTTGTAGTGTAATGCTAGGGAAACATTTTTAGGAATATAATATAAAGACCCCCTGCCCACCCTTGGTGGTATGTGGTAAACCTATGCCTACCCCTGTCCCTAAACCTACATATTACTCTACTGAAAACCCTTTCCTAAAAGTACCACTATTCAGGTGATGTCTGATTCAAACATTGTAGCTGAAGTTTAATGATCTAGGGCTTTTTTAGTGGGAAGGAAATATTCGGTGTTTTGTATTTCACTTTTAGTAGTACTTCACTGTTTTTTGGATTCTGTTTTCCTCTTTCTCGTTATATTATTATTATTATTATTATTATTATTATTATTATTATTATCATCATTATTATTATCATCATCATCTCTTTCAACAACACAAAATTGAAACTGTAATGGAAACAAAACTTCAGGGCATCTTTATTGACAATAACCTCAAAATCTACCAGCATATATTGCAAGCTTAATATATATATATATATATATATATATATATATATATATATATGTAAAAACAGACCAGAAACTTTGCTCCCTCTGTTGAACCAAACACTACCTGGCAAATGATGTAGGACAAGTATATGCATCTACCTACATTCTTCCATTCCTACTATATTCCTCAATTAGTCCTACTAACCTAAATACTGTACTTAAAACTAAACTCTCCATTCATCATAATAAAGTACCCAAATTTGCTGCCAACCTTATCTACTGCAGTCATCATTGCAGAGCCCTGAAACAACTAAACTGGCTTGAGGTACTGTTCTTTTTAACATATTCACAACTTATGACTGCACAGTCTTATACTCTCACCAGAAGAATGTCCATCACTATAAGTTACCCTGCAGAACTAGTCTCCAGGTAGAGATCTTCACTCAAAAATTTAAGCAATCCATGTGGTATATCTGTCCTGTTGGAGGATGAAAGCACTTAACTGGTGGAGTTAATAAAGCTTGTTTTTTTTAGGATATATTTATCATGTGGACATGGTTGCTGTAGCAGATATAGCACCTGCATTGCTATAGTTTTTTGTTAATGGTTCTGCAGGTCTGGCCCATTTTTTGGTTCTAAAGACCTTCTGTCAATCAATCAGCTCAGCAGGTGACATACTATCTTCTGATTAGCTATCTAAACTCTCAAATACCATCCTAACATATGTAAAACAGGCATTGAAACATTCCACCTTCAAGCCCTTACTAAAATAATGCCAAAGCCACATTTGGTTGGCACAAGCTCCCCACCTGGGTATCTTCATTTTCCTTTGCCAGCTCATACCACCATATCCCTTTATGAGTTCTATCCCCTTCTACAGAACAAACCTTTCTACCACTCTTCAGTAATTCAGTCCCCACTTAAAATTTCAGTTTATTTCTGACCTTCCTACTTTATCCATCTCTTTCAAATACTTTACACCACTGTCTTATAACCAGGTTGTATATCAGCAATACCCAAGTATTCTTACTCATATTATCCTTGACCTATCACCTATGCACTGTCTCTCTTTCTAGTCTAGCTTTAACTACTATCTACCTACAGACTAGTGTTTCACCCTACTTACCTCAATTTTATTTATTCCTAACATTTATACCTTAATCCTCCTTACCTATGTCTTATTCTGATGAAGTCCTTTGGAATTTTCAGATGAAAGTGTTTCATTTCATGAAATATTTGTGTGGCGCCTGGTTGCCTGCATCATTTTTGTTTTCATTCCTATGTCTTATAAGTCATACCTAGTGACACTGCTGAACACTATAAAAGCATCTATGTAATGCATCTTTATAAACATTTGTTTTGTCATGAGTATCTTAAATGTACCTGCTGGAGCTTTTTCTTTCTAGGCCTCTTCTGAAAATGGCCTTTGTCTAGTCAGACTTTTCAGTTCAACAAAGACAAATCAATACATACATTGACTTTTTATATTTTAAACCTTTCATGATATAATCATATATATTACTCTTTGTTGATCAAGTTAATCCCACCAGGCCAACATCCTCTTTTCATGGGAGACCCAAGGTGGTACTCATACTGACTAGGGAAAATTTCACCAGGGCATCAGAGAATGTCCCCTACTCTTTGAAGGAGAGGAATTGAAGCACTCTCTGTTACTGCTTGGTAGTGCCGGTGAGCTGCTACTGCAGTTCCAAGAATTCCAAAATGGAGGAGAGTGCAGCAGAGCTGGAGAGAGGAGCAGGTGAAAACTAACTGAAGGAAGGAACAGGAAGTGAAACAACTGTTACAGAATTGGAAAAGGGAAGACTAGAGACACAAGTGCTGATAGAATTGATGAACCAGGCAGAGCCAAAGGAAAGGAAAGATGAGAGCTGGAGTGATATAGTGGAGAGAGTTTTGCATGAGGAAGAAACACAAACATCAGCTGATGAATGGAAAACAGAGGTATTTTCTGCTTGAGGAGTAGCCAGTTTTCAGGGTTTATATCTGGAACAGGGCTTTTTGTGACAAGAAAAAATAATTTATGCAAATGCAGCCAGCAAGGAAAGATGGAAGAAGGAACTGAGAGTGGTCAACAGTTGCATATTCTCAACAGCTACACAGAAGATGATCAGTAGAATAAAAATTAAAAGTGATATCACTGAAAACAAGTATGACATGATAGATAGTATTATTTTACCATGAGGTTTAACATTAAAGACATAAGAGCATCAATTCATTTGGGAACTAATTGTTTTGTGAAATATGAAAGCTTTAAGTTGCTAGAAAAATTATGGCTGAGACTGAAAAAGTAAATATAGTAGTAGCATGGAAAGGCTATTTAGTTTAGACTTTTGTACAACTAAAAAAGAAAAGAAATGTGCAGTTTAAGACTTCAGACATGGATGAGCATGAGTTAATACTATTTGATTTGTTTCCCAATGTAGTAAAGTACATGAAGTTAAAAATAAATACGTGATGAAAGAAATATTTGGACTTGTGGTTGGGATGTGTGGGTATCTCTGAATGTTAAGGATGGGAAAATTCAACATATTTGAAATACAATAATTGTAAATGGTAAGAGAATATTTGTTAGGTACCAGGGCCAACCTAAAGTGTAATATTTCTGTTGGACTGTAATGTATTTAGTATATGACTGTAAAAAATGGTGGTGTGGCCAATGGAAGGAGAGGAGAGACATAACAGCAAAAAATGCAAGTCTATTTATAGAAAATGTAAAGAATTTGGACACTTCTGGTTTGACTATCCCATATCAGAAAAGGAAAGAGCAGATGAAGAGGAAAGCCGAGAAGAAAGACAAACAGAAGAACATATTACTACAGCAGATGTAGAAAGTGAATGTGGTATGGGACAAGGGGATACTGAAGAAAGGTTAAACAATGAGGAGGCAGACATGACAGTTCAAAGTGAGGTTATCAATATACAGGAAGAGAACAGGTTTGTCATTTTAGAAAGTGAAGAAGAAGAAGAGGGAGAAATGGAAAGCAGAGAACAAGAACAAGACAGTGAAAAACGAATTGGTAACAGACTTAGGAGAAGGAAAAGAAAAACAAGATCTGGAAGTAAAACACTTACAAACCAGGAAAATGGTGATACAGGAATTTTACCATTAAGTGTCAATAGCATTAGAAATGATATAAAAGGTGACAAAAGAGCTTTGGTGGTGAGGAAAGGTGTAAAAAATACAAAAATAGATTTTTGTTCACTTGCTAGATACCAGCGGTATCAAAGAAAAAAGGAAAATAATAACAGGCAGTATGGGTGGGGGTGGGAGGCAAATTGTTGGGTTGGTAGAAATGATATATGCTGTGGAATAGGAATTCTTAAAAAATGAAGAAATAAGAATATTAGATGTGCCAATAGTAGTACCGGGAGGTAGTGATATGTGATATGAGAATGAGACAAACATGTATAAGATTAATAGTGATTTATGTACATAATATAACAGAGAGAGAACAGTTGTTTGAAGAAATCAAAACAATTGTGTTAGCAAATATGCTAATAGTGATGGTGGGAGATTTTAACTGTAACTTGAGGAAAGAAAAGGGAAAGATAACAAAAGATATTAAGATGCTGAGGTAATTAAAACAATGTAGGGGTTTAAAAGTAGGAAGGAGTAGAAAATGTAGAGATAAAATGGGAAATTTTACGACTGAAAGTGATTATATAGTTTACATTACAGACAAGATAGAAATAAAGGGGAGTACAAATGGCAGAATTTTCAGATCAGAGAGCAGTGTGGGCTAGAACTGAGGAACATAACAAAGTAACGAAGAGGGAAAAGGGTAAATAAATTAACTACAGAGTTTAAAAAGGAAGAAGAAATGATAAGAGAGAAAGAAATATGATGGAATGATTATCTGACAATGAGACCATGTTATAAACATTGGACAAAGTGGTAGGTAGTATATTAGCAGAAGTATTCAAACATATGTAATTAGCAGTGGTAGCAGTAGAAGTATACAAACATATTTAGAAGTGGAAATAAGAATACAAAAAGAAATAAGAAGAAAAATAAATAGCCTTTATGGAATTACAACAAAGAGATAGAAAAAGGAAATGGCAAAATAAGGGAAATAGAAAACCAAATGTATAAAAAGAATAAAGAAAAAGTAAAAATGATGTTATATGGCAACTATTTTTTCTGAAAGGAAATAAAGAGTACATCCCTCTTATTTAAGAAAATAAGTACAAATAAGGAAGGATAGATGCTTTGTTAGAAGGCACAGGAAACATAAAATATAAACAGGAAGATATTATGGAGGTCGGAGAAAATTTTATAGAGAAAATCTATTAAAAAGAGGAAATGGGTGGGCAAGAAGATGCAAAAGTGAAAAAAAGTTAAACATGAAGTCATTTTTTAGAAAATGGTATAAACCAGGAGACAGAGGAGGGAGAGAGACACAAGGAGAGCATTTTATTATTAGTTTATGGTAACAGATGGCGTTGAATGCCTTGGACAGGTCTAGGAATAAGGACAATACTAGGTTTCCAGTATTTCTGTTTTTATTAATGGCATCAGCAAAATGAAGTAGGACAGTACTGGTGCTATGGTTGGGGCAAAACACATGTTGTGTGGGGGAGAGAAAATTGTTCATGGTAAGGTATTGCAATAATTGGAAATGGATACATATTTCTAATATTTTAGATAATGGTGACAGGATGGCTACTAGTATGAAGGTGGGGTAGTCAGCAGAGTATGTATGTCTTCTTCCAAATGGTTGAGACATGAGAGTCTAGAATGGATCTGTTTACTAATGTAGTTATTATATATGACAGAGCTTAAGCTGTGACATTTAGGAATTCAGGAGGAAGGCTGTCTGTAGCCCATCTTGTAGTTTTCAGTTTTAGGAGATATTTTCTTATAGTGGAGGTAGGGACAGGTTTGAGTGAGAAGTGAGCTTCCATGGGGTTTTGTTGGTAGGGGTTGGTTTGATGGTGGGGATGTCTTTAATAAGTAAGGTTACAGCTTGAAGGAAGCATTTGTTAAAATTATTAGTGACTGTTGATGAAGTGTTTTCTGGTGAGGGACATAGTTGTTGACTTTGACCTGGATTTACTAGATTTTGTACTGATGACCAGAATTTTTTAGGATTATTTTGGTATGCCTGCTATAAGTTAAAGTAGTGGAGTTTTTTGTCAAGCCTTATACTGTGTTTGGTTTTATTTCTTATCTGTCTTTAGTGTAAAAGTTTTTCCTGGGATTTATTGGCATGCTTTGCAGGCTTTGTCTCTAAGCACCATTAGTTGCTTACTGTTTTTGGATCTGCTGTTAGAGCATGTTCGTTCAGTATATTGATAAAGGTTTTATTAAATTCGAGGGTGGTTTTGTCTAAAGGAAGATAAAAAATCCAATTGTATTGCTTGAGAGTGGAGATGAAATTGTCTACATTGAAACTGGATAGGTTATGTACTTTCTTGCATGCATGATGTTTTACTGGATTGCCTACAAGCCTGTTCAGAAAACTGGGCAGATGGTCACTTAGGTTGTCAGAGAGTGTGCCATAGCTACAGATATTATTCCAACTTTAAAAAAACGTCTCAAATCACACCTATCAGAATCATGGGCATGCTATTGCACAAACCTTGATTAAGAAATAGATGTTGTAAGGCAGCTAAAGGAACACAACCTGTTATTTTTGAATTTTACTAGTATACCCCAACTAAGCATATATATACTTAACTTGCCTGTTTTCTACCTACAAGCATAGTACTGCTATTCTTTGTATCCTATCTAGACTATATGATCAGTGAAATGTATAACATGTATTTTCATTTGTACTTGTATCTGAGATTGAATCAATATTTGTATCTGTACATTGTATATGTATCTTATGGTTATTAATAATTGTGGAGCTTTTCTCCCTGGGCCTCCACTGAAAAAGGACATTTTGTCCAGTTGGACTTTCCTGGTAAACAAATGTAAAATAAAATAAATAAAGTATTGTGTTTAGTTCAGAGAATCCAGTCTGGAGTGGAGGCCTTAGAGAAGGGCTTGTTATGTATTGTTGGTGTACTGATGAGCTGAGAGAAACCATCCAGGTTAAAACTTGCAGTGGGGGCATCAGATACAGTTTGGGCCCAATCTGTGTTAAGGTCCCCAAGGATGATGGTTTCTTGGGGTATATTGCCAGATGCCAAGGATAGTATGTCCTCTGCTGTGCAAATGTTATTGCCGGTGGGGGTATATAATGTTATTGCCGGGGGGGAGTATATAAGGCTGTGATGCATATGGTCTTATAGGAGTTTAGCTTGAGTAAGACAGTAAGAACCTCTGCATTACTGAATGAAGCATCAGTTTCTGATAAAGGGAGATGTTCAGGTGTTTTGTGCATATAATAACTGCCTCACCTGCTATTTTGGATATATAATCTGCTCAAAGAATATTATATCCTGATAGGAGTGGGGATTTGATTATCTTTGACTTCAAGTTTTAGCCACGTTTCTGTGATACCAAGGATGTCAGGATTGTAATATGATATGAAAACATGCTGTGCAGTTACTTTATTACAGATGCTCCTAAGGTTAATGTTTATAAATTTTAGACTTGTGCCTGAGTGTGAGGTGTTAGATTATTAATGGTTGTGTGGACTATTATGGCATAGTCTATTGTGGTTGGACCTAGGTTGGGGGGTGAATGTTGCTGCATAGTCACAGAGTGGGTAGGAATAGCTGCAATATACAATGCCACTTGGGTTTAAATTTGTCCTTTGCGGCTAATTTGCAGGCTGGATTACTTACTCTTACATGTGTTTGTTTGAAAAGATGGATGTGAGATAGGATATAAAAGTTGTGAGCTATAGTGAATAAAACATGGGAGTAATTGCCATTGAGAGCAATGGACTGTTTTCTGTTTTTCTTTATTAGTTTGTCAGCAATGGACTGAGCATTGGGCATAAGACTGGTGCTGAGAGGTTTGTGATAGCTGATTACGTGTGCCAGAATGAGGAGGGAACTGAATTGCAGCTATCTGAATAACAAACTAATTATTACATGAGTGTTCAGTTAGTGAAAATGTAAACAGGATGCTGATAGAAGGCTGGATAGAGTTTGACTGCTTGTGAGCTGGCTGAAGTGGGAGGGCTCGTTGAGTTACAATGTAGAAGGAATCCAGCTGAAAGAAAGAAAAATGGTAGGAAGTGGATAGAGGGTTTGTGAAGGAAGGCAAAAGTATGGATCGTAAACTATTTTGTGATTGTTGGCAATGTGGTGGGTGGAGATTGTAGAGGACATGGTGTGTGGGAACTGGGTGTAGGGCAGGGAAGCAGAGTGATTCCAACCAATCAGGTACTTCAATGGAATGCAGTTACTCCCCTTACAGATAGTTTTCCACCAAAAACACTTAATGGCATAGAATGCCTATGGATAGAAAAACAAGGTCTTTGAATTCTAACTACTAGAGCTGAGTCACATAATTTAATGTTAAGCTTGAGTAAAATATGCTAAAGTGTTAATTTAGCTCACTCTAAGCAGTATAGGGCATGTAGGTGTGGATGAGAGTGACCTTCCAGCCGATTCAACACTACAGTACAAAACACACTGATGCAGAAGTGAGAGAAAACAATATATTTCATCCGTTTAATTTAATTGCTGGAAACTGCCTTACATAAATTTTAACTGAAGGTATTTCTCCTTTTGTGCTTTTGCAACTGGAGTGAAACTGGGCTGTAGAAGTTCCCTTGGTAGTGAGATTGCCTTAACTGGTGCAGCAGGAATTGGCATGGATACTATATGCTCAGTGCACTGGGAGAGAGCCTGATTAAAATAATTAGGATTGTTTGCTTGTTGAACTGGGTAGATTAAGTATTATTTGTGTATGCTCTGCTGCATTAAGTAGTGTTTGGCCAACATAACTAATGTGCACTGTATTTCAAAGTTGTACATTTGTGCTTTATAGCCTTTAAACTGGGAAATAAGGCAGCTAACAAGATATATGTCTAGGTATGAGTATTATAAGCAAATGAATAAAGATGAAAGAGAAGTTTTTAAAATATATTAACTGAATGGATGAAGGAATGTATAATAGAAGAAGACATATGTGCTGGAGTGATAAAACTGGTATGGAAAAAGGTCGAAGGAAAAGATGTAAAAAAAATGAATGCCCATATCACTAGGGAATACTGATTGTAAAATATTTACAAAACTACTACAAATGATGAGGTAGTAGGAGATGGGTTTTATGGTATAAAAGGAAGAGAAGCAAAAGAAACGTTAATTACAGTGACAGAAATAGTAGAGAAGATACAGAAAGAAAATAAAGAAGTAAAACTGATAGCATGTTCATAGTTCATAGGTTAGTACTAAGCTAACTGCCCTTGCGAGCCATTTTAAGCCTAGCCAGTTATCCCCTGTGAGATTCAAACACTGTACCTTCTGTTTGTAAGGCAAACACCTTAACCATTAGGCCACCCTCCCAACCCCTTAGTTGATCTACAAATGTGATATAACTGAAGCACTTGATAAAGTAAGCCATGAAGCAATGTGGCAGATTTTAGAGGCATATGGCATAGGAATAAAAATATTAATGTAATAAAGAAATGTTATGAAAATTCATGGATACAAGTTATGATAAATGGATGAATAGGAAACAATAAGTTTCAAAAGAGGAGCAAAAAAGATGCCTGATGAGTATGTGCTTATTTATTTTAGTAATGAATGCTGTATTACAGACATGCATGTATGAAATGAGGGAGGTAAGATGTGAGATGGGGGAAAGGTTAAATTACTAATATGTATAACATATGCAGATGATTTAGTTCTAAAAACACATTTCAAAGGATGGATAAATGAGGTTGTAATTAGGATCTAAAAACTGTTGAAAAGCTAGTCAGCAGTTAAACAAAATGATATATAAGAAATTTGGTGAGATAAAAAAATAAAATGGAATATATTTTACACGAAAGGAAGTAAAGATTTTGGGAATGACATTGATGTGCAATAAGTCAATGGGGAGAGATAGTGGAACAAATAAAAAAAAAAACACGTAATTTCAGAAAAAGACACATATGCTGAATACTTATTTATTATGGAAAAGGGCATATTTAGGAGGAATATACATGTTTTCCATTCAAATGGAAAAATACTTACCAGAGATATTGTTTAGCTTCATCTGGGGCCCAAAGCAGAGCATAGTCAGAAGATGGATAATTTGTAATAGAAAAGAAGGTGGTTTGAATTAAAAAAAATCCAGTGGTGCATTTAGCACCAATACATTTATTTTAGTAATGAGAAAGGTAAAAGAAAGACACATAGAAATATTAGGTAAGATGGTATATGACAAAAACTAAAAATGCATGAAAAGAAAAAAACAAGGAAAAGAAAAGAAAAAAGTCAGCACAGAAGAAAAAGAATATGAGAATAAAATGAAATTATGGAAGTGAAAAAGTAAGCGAGGCTGATGGAAAAAAAAGATTGGTATAATATGATTTTTAGAAATGTTTTGGTGTACCCATGGAAGGAATTAAAAGAAGATGAAAAAAGGCAGCAAGCGACAGTGGAAAAAAGGTTGAAATGTCTTTAAGAAGCAGAGGATTCTTTTGTGGAGAATTTTATTAGATACATTACCCCTGAAAGGGAATATGAAATATAAGGTAATGGATGAAAGAAGTTGACTATAGTGAAGAAGAAAGAAGAATACAGTTTCTGGATTGCAAAAAGAATAAAGGGACAAGTATAAAATGAATATAGTTAGGAAGGATTTAAATGTATAAATATGAATATGATATGATATGGGAAATTTGATAAAGTAAAGTAATGTGATATTGATAAATGGGATAAGATACTGTTTGCTGGTGTTATGGAAAAAAGATGTGAGAATTTGTTATATAACAAGAAAATGGAAGAGGATCATGTATTAGCTGAAATAAGGTGGTAGTGGAAGAAAGGATGGGTAGAAGGTAAATATAAAAGAATAAAGAATGAAAGGAATAAAATTGTTCAGTTGCATTCTTTTGTGTTAATAACTTATAAAATATATTATGTATGAATGTAAAAAAATGAGAGTGTATCAAGTTTTTTTTCATACAATATAAAATGAATGTAAATGTTAATAAGCAGCCTTGCTCTTCTTCCCTATAAGTGTCATGGGTAGATCCAAAATAGACTGGTATGTATTCCCACGATTTCCATTTTTTTCTATGAAGTTTACTGCTACCATTTTATAAAGATCCCACTGATTTTTTTTACCTGTTACAATATTCACTACTTCAGGCATGGTTGGTTTAGCCTTTAATTTCCATTTTCAAGTAATTGTTTTTTGGCAGCCACCAGAATTAAACTTAATGAGGTCTCACCTGTTGGCTTAGTTCTTAGTATACTTTCTTCTAGTACTATGAATATAATAGTCTATATTACTGTTGTTATTCTTCTTAAGATCTGCACCCAAAACCCCACTCTTTCCTCATTTCTTGAATTAATCCCCTGCTTCATAATCAGCCCTTTCCACTTTGAATTGTAACTTTTTGCTTATATAGGTTCATAGATTCATAGGTAGGTACAAGACTATCTGCCCGAAGGCATTTATAAGCCTAGCCAGAATGTGTTGGCTTTCGCCGCCCCCTTAGATTAGTTCCCTGTGCCTCTGTCCAGCAGAGCCATTGAAAAGATCCCTGAGCTAAACTTTCTGTTTCCCATCCTCTCATCAAGGTTTCTCTTGAAGAGTGTTAGCGAGGAGCTCTGCCCAATGTAGATTGGATTATGTATAAGAGCCTTAACAGTGTACCACTAAAATAAAATATCCCTTCAAATCAGGTAATCCTAAACCTCTTTGTTCTATTGGAAGGATCATATTATTCCACTTGACTCTTGCCCTCTTCCCATCCCATATAAAATCTTTCAGCTCTTTATTAAGTACTATCCGCAAGAGCTAATACTTTCTCAGTTTTTGTATTATCTTTTGCTTAGTCTCTTCCCACATATCCTTAGTTGTCATAACGGAATCCTTTTTTCAACCATACTCCTAAATACTTCATTTTATCATGCCTCCATAAATATGAGTATTGCTGAACCAGTTCATGTGTGGGTACATACTTTACAGCTATAGCCTTTATTTTATCTTCATTAATTTTATACCCTGAAAAAAACAGGAACTGTCTCAGAATGTTCCACAATACTGAAATGCCCTTTTCTGGTTCTATCAGGTAAACAATAATATAAACTGCAAATAAAACCATCTTTTATTGAATACCATACCAATTACATCCTTGAATTTCTGAGCCCCTTTTTTGCCAATGGTTGTACAGGTGAATAACAAAAGTATAAGAGGACACCCCTGCTTGGTTCCTCTGTTCATACACAATTTATCAAAGAAGACCTCCCCACACTTTGATTTTTGCCTGTGATCCCTTTTATATTCTCCTAATTATCCTTATTATTGTATCAAGACATGCAAAGGCTTCCTTTGCTCTACTCATAAAATCCCAGCTTATCTGTTGAATGCTTTCTCTGCATCAAGGCCCACCAACAACATTTTTTTCCTTATATTCTTCTTTCCTCTGGATCATTGTTGTTCTATTAATGTTGTCAAATATTTGCATCCCCTCTAAAAAAACACATTTATCAATATCTGTTAATTTTGGCAACACCTTTGCCATTCTTTTAGCCGTTATTTATTTATTTATTTTGCATTTGTTTACCGGGGAGGTCTGACTGGACAGATATTTACATGAGCATTGTGGTTTAGACATACAGTTATAAAATATAGCAGATAATAACATATGATTGCATAAGATATTTACATAAGCATAGTGGTTTAGACATACAGTTAGAAGTATTATAGATATTGAAATGGGCCTGTATGAAGCTGGCTATGATGGGTCTTTACTGTCTTTAGGTAGCACAGCCACCACAGCTTTTTTTTTTACAGGATGTTGGGCTTCCCCTCCCCACAAAATAATAAGTCTCCCTGGTGCATATCAAGCATAATAGGTTATACAACAAGAGGAAGACACTAACGTTTAAGAACAAAAGGGAACTGATGCAGCAGAGAAAGGGTACCCTCCACAGCTTGAACAAGCAAATTAGATATCTTGTAAAATCCTCTAAAGCCAATGACGAAGCTAAACTAGCATCCCTAGCTAAGGATAATCATGAGGGATTCTTTAGCTACATCAGAAATCTGAAAGGGAAGGCCCAGTTTTGTGCTGAACTAGTAGTGGATGATACCACTCATACTGACCCTGAGGACATCGCCAACCTGCTAGCAGAGAGCTTTGGTGCAACCTCACCCCGCTGTCCCAATGAGACATATCCCAAAACATACTTGTCACCAGTCCTCTACCTGGTATCTCCAAAGAGCAGGTCATGATCGCACTCCCCATGGCCAAAACATAGCCTCTATGCGATGAGATAACATCCCAGGCTGCCTACTAAATGGTCTAAAACAGGACCAAATGGAACTATTTGGCACTCTTCATCCACAGTCTAAGTACTGGCTTTTCCCAGCAGAGTGGAAAACAGCAACAGTAATTCCCTTGCACAAAGTGGGTCCATCAACTGACCCTGGGAACTATAAACCCATAAGCCTAACCAGCCTTATCTGCAGGGCCATGAAGAGAATCATCATGGACCTTATCAACAAAGACATAGGTGACCTTCAGACTCTTGGACTAACCCAGTTTGGCTTCATTAAAGGTAGATCATGTTTATTAAACCTGGTGGACGTCTTCAAGAATGTCATCAAAGCTCCGGATGAAGCACAACAGTACATACAGCCTATCTTGACTTAGCCAAAGCTTTTGACACAATCCCCCACTCAGGCATCATTGAGAAAATCACCCAACTGGGAATTAGCCCATATGTCACTAGATGGGTTGCCAACTGGCTCACCAACAGAATACATGCAGTCAAAGTTGGGGATTCCACCTCTACCAGCAGACCAGTTACCAGTGGTGTACCACATGGATCTATGCTGGGCCCCCTACTGTTTGGAATCTATTTCTCAGAAGTCCAGGCAAAAATAGATGGCCTGAGTACCCCAACAATGTATAAAAAAACAAGACAAATGATTGGTGCCAAAGCCACGGACTTAAACTAAACACAAAAAAATTCATTATTATCCTGTTTGGCAAAGAGGAAGTCCCTGTAAATTACAATATTAATAGTACCCCCATAGCTCAAACCCTGTGATGAGAGATTTGGTAACACAGGTTGATAGCAACCTTAAATTTAATCGCCATGTGTCCACAGTAGTAAGGAAGGCCTTCTATGCTGCACATCTCATAAGTAAGGGCACTGCATCCAGAGCTAAGGATGATATAACTCCCTCATCAGACCACTAATAGAGTACAATGCTCCCTGCTGTATCTACCTCATCAGACAACTGCAGCAGCTGGAGAAACCTCACAGGCTTCTCACCAAAATAATTTAGGCCTTTCAACACATGGTCTACATGGACAGACTGAGGGCCCTGTCACTGTACTCTGTATCTTATAGGCTGCTGGCAGACAACTTGTGACTGCCCTACAGAGCAGTCTCTGACCCTGTCCTAATGGAAATGCTGCACATCCTCAAGTCAAAGGGGCAAGATTCATTCACTCTAGTATCTTAACCTAGCCTGCAACATTAAGGCCATGCTTGAGAGACAGATACTGTATGTCTCCCAGATATTCCCACTCCTCTGGAACAAACTCCCAGTTCAAATAAAACAGAGGTCCTCAATGACCCTGTTTAAGCATAACTTAGACAGCTGGATGGGAGACTGTAAATTTACCCTGGAGGTGTCACCTATGTCCCTCTTGGATCAGGGCAGTCTGTGCTGATCATAAACGCACTCTCCAAATATTGAACATACAACTTAGTCAATAAGGGAACAAGGGTATAACATGGCTAGGTTAATGAAGACCCTAGAGCCAATAGCTTAGTAACCTCCTATGAACCTATGAACCTATAAATACTGCTAAACAAAACCTTCCAGATCTTTATCACTTTCTTCCATGCTTGTTTCCAAACTTCTAAAGGAATATCATCTATTCCTGGAGACTTTCCTGCAGATTGGTTAAACATTACCATTTTTATCTCATCTCCTCCTACTTTAACTCATAATTCTTGAGCTTCATCTACTTCTAACATTGTCATATTTAAGTTTTCCATAAAAACTTCCATTTATGTTTTTTTTTGATATCCCTATTTCTCTGCTTATATGAATTTTCGTAAAATTTCCAAAATACCTCCAATACCGCTACGGGATCTCTGGTTATTTTTCTTGTTATAGGCAACCTAAGTTCTACTTTCTGTTACTTACATTGTTGTGCCAAAAGTTTTTGTGTTCTGTAGTTATTATCAAAAAACATTTGCTTAACAGCAATCTTTCTAAACTCATGCATATTATCCAGTTTTTCCCTTATTTTGTCTTTAGAACTCTGGAAATCCACCTGTTCTTGCTCTGTGAGATTCCCCTTATTCTGTAATACTTTAACCTTAGTAAGCCCCTCTAAATTCATTTTTTTTACTTCTTAACCATATCTTTTTTCTATTACTTTTACCCTATTTTTAAACTCCACTTTCATTTTATCCCATTCACTAGCTATAATGTCTGGAGTGCTTTCTATATTCTCTCATAACTCCTGAATAATTTCCACTACCCATTCCTTAAATTCTTCTTTTTTTAATGGGTAGGTATGAATGTACCAGTGTCTCATCTGTACTTCATTATCCTGCATTTCTGTCTTAGTAATTATTGGCACTTGATCTGAAATAGTTACTGGATGCATGTCAAAGTTCTTGCTGTGAAATGTAATTTCTGTCTAGTGTAGCTCAGTTATCGTACCTTGGAGAATAATATGTAAATTCTCTGTGAGTTCCTACTACTGAATTCATGTCTTCCATACCAAATAATTTCATAAATTTCTTCAGAAATCTACCCTTTTTTGTTATATGTTTCCTTCTGGGTCCCTCAGATACATCCTCATTGTTGCAAATCAAATTCCAGTCCTCACCATAAGCAATATTCCCTGCTAAAAGTTAATTATTTCTACCAAAATTTTTAAGCTCCATAATAGCAGTTTTAAGTGGAATATAAATACATACCAGTGTAATCCTCATCTCTTGCCAGTAGCCCCTTACTATCACAAATCTGCCATTGTCATCTTTTTTTTTACTATTCTATCACTATGGGAGCTCCACTAGCAGTTATTATAAGTACTCCTTGTTTTCTTTGTCCCTAATATTTTGTGAATATCTACCCTGAAATCCTTTATTTATCAAATTCACGTGCTCAATTCTTTCCTAATGTGTCTCCTGTAGCACTGCTGTTTACACTATGCATTTCTTAATATAATGAAATAGCATTTCCTTTTTCTGTATACCTGTGAGATCACCCACATTCTAAGATAATATGGAAAGTGTCGCCATTATGATAAGAAGTCATTATTCCCACCTATTATATATGACAGCTTTTTTGAAGTCTATTTTGAGCTTTTGTGATACATGCAGCTGCTGATGTTTGGCAGGTTAATCCTTGATACAGTTTTTCTTTTTCTTTTATCATCAACATTGGTTCTGAACTTATGTCACATTTTTTGTTTTAATGAAAACCATCAAAAAAATAAAAGAAACATACCCCCAGGACACTCCATAATCTGTTAACTTAACACAAACATACATAACTTCTTAACTTAATACAAACATGCAAAACTATGTGCGACTTCAAATAATGAACTTTAATCCTCATTATAGGAAAAATTGTCCCAAATAGATAGCTGCAAATATAAGCCTTAATTAACCTAAAAGTGAGGTTGCATGTTATAACCTAATTACACTAATTGATGTTTGTTTCTTTTTTATCTTTATTCCTCTCCCAGATGTGGAACAAACTTGTTTGCTTTCAGAAACCATTTATATTTCACCTTGAAAAAAAACAGTGTTCTGACTTTTTATTGACCTATTATCAGCTTGCCTTCATGGAAACATAAGAGGAAAAAATGTAGTCCTCAGTTGCAGGCTTCTAAAGACAAGATGAAACATTTATTTTTAAGGGAAAACTTTTCATTATATTCAGTGTTCTCTTATTTACTTGTTTCCACTTAAAACTTGTTATTAGAATAAGCGAAGGGCTTCAATCCAAACTTTCATCTATGCAGAAGTAAGAGAAAACATATCAGCTACTTTTGTACTTTTGCACCCCATTCCCCACATCAAAAAACAAAGATTATAGCCTATTAACTTAAACATGCTTTTGTCTAGGGTTTCTTAAAAAAGAAGAAAGAAAGATTGAAAACAGGAATCACTTTCCTTTAGTATCTTTATCACATACAAGAACAACTAAAAAGGCTTTACTATAAAACATACAATTTATATCATGAAAAGTTTCATAGAAATGCTGCTAAGAACAGAAATTGTTTTATTTGCAGTTACCTTTTTCCTTCCTCTTCTCCTTCCCTCAGTGTCCTTCCAAACATTAATGACATGAAGTGAGGCAAATGTCTTTCAGTTCTCCACAAATTAAACAAAGTCAACTCTTTTTCACTTTTTTTTGCAGTCGTATTTCACAAATGTGATTGATGTTTTGCAGTCTTACATTTATACATCAGTTTCCATGCTGCTGGTCTTGTTCCTGTTCACCTGCATCTCCCAACTCCAGATTCTGTTTCAGTTCCAAGGAACTCCTGATTCTTCAGATCAACTCCTGTGATTTTCACTTTTGCTCAATCATTTTCCTTTAGAACAGTTGTGAAGGTTGCACTGGCAAAGCCTCTCCATGTGCTTTATTATCAGAAGAATGGGAAGCATTGATGGTTCACTTTTTGTGGGACAAACTTGAGTGGAGGGTGGAGGGTGTGATGTTCACTTCCTGAATTATGTTATGCACCTACTTCACTTAACAAAAATTGAACTGTGAAATACATGCTACAAAATAATCAAATGGTAGGTTGTCTACAGTTGAGTTAAAACTGAATATCCTTTATCGAAACACACAAACACGTGATCCTAGTTTAGTATAATGAAAAGCATCAAAAACATTCCTTATCTATGTATAATGAGGTTGTTTGGAGCAAGGGAGTGGTTACAATGGATTGTTCTGTTAAGAGCAATAAAATAATTAAAATAATTCCTTTAGCCAAGTCTGCCTTCCCCTTTACCACCATAGCATAATCTGAGACTGTGCTACCTAAAAAGTGAAACTAAAAAGCTAGAGACAAATTAAAATATAAGACCAGTTTATTAACACTTTACATAGGCTAGCCAACTAATCCAAAACTTACTAACAAAAAGACTAACAAAAAGATCTACCACTACACATCTACCAGAAGCAATATTAATAAGTATAAATGAAACCACTTTTAACAAAGATCACTTTCATATCAAATAAATACTTCATTAGGTTTGTGTGTCACACAAGGGGTTCAAATGTCCTAGACTTAGTGCTCAACAACGGATCTACTTCTAATATTTGAAAAGCCATAGCACTGAATTTTATTTTTGCGAAACGAAAATCGCTAAATTAAAATACCCAAATGACTACGTTTTCCCAAGGCAAGTAAACACTTGCCCAAACTTCAACAAAACACACACTGGAGAAAATAAAATCCACCTAGGTGGGGGTTATGCCTACCCCACACCCTCAATGTGGGGGCTTTTGTTCTCCACACCCCATTTAACTATATATATGCAACTCCAACATCATACTACAGTGTACAAAAGGGCATGTTGAGCAAGTGTTTACTTGCCCTGGGAAAAATGTAGCATTTGAGTATTTAGTTTTTATGATATTCATCTTGTGAAAATGAAAGGATAAGGGCAGCTAGAATGACTTCTGAGTTTGCTGATGTTAAAAATGAACTGGATGAAATTGGTAATATGTTTTTGTTAAGGGGTTATCCAGAAAGTTTGATTGTGGACACAAAGGAATTTGTCACGGCTCAATGGGGGTTTTAAATATATACCCCTTTTAGGTATAGGTTTGGTTGACAACAAACCTCACAAAAGTCTACTTCATTTGAAAATACATTAGTTTTAGAATATGGTCCCTATGCTAAAGATGTCAAAATATTTTTTTCTAATAAATGGGACCTACTTAAAAGCAGCCATGATAGTTATGATACTATTGGTCCCAACCCCCTTTTGTCTATAAGACAGCATACAATTTTAAACACTTATTTGAAAATGTTGATAATATTCCATCCAGGACAATGTGTGCTAAAACTGGTACTTATAAATGTGGAGTTTGTAAGCAGTGTCCCCACATTATACAGGTTAATTCTTTATGTCTTGAGAACAAGATAAGATCAAAAATTTCATTTACTAAGGGGAACTGCCAGACTAAGGGAGTGGTGTCATCTGTATCAAAAGCAAGATTTCATTAGAACCTTCAGGGTTCTGATGAAGTCTTGTTCTTGATACAGATGAAAGCACTTAACTGATGCAATAAACTTTTTTCTGGAGCATGTTGGTCAGCCTTCTGGTGGTTCGAGTTTTATATTGTTCATCTGCTTCTGGTTATTAAGGGAGTGGTGTACCTGGTTAAGTGTAGTGGCTGCTCAGGATTCTATGTCAGTAGGACCGAAAAAGCATTAAGGTGTAGAATATATGAACAACTTTATGACACAAGTCAAAAGAATATGAATAATGCCCTGTATAAACATTTGACTATGAGCCCTATCTGCTCTACCTTTAAGTTTGGTATACTTGAGCAGGTTAAAATTAACCAGAGAGGTGGTGATTTTAAAAAGCTTTTGGAAGTTAGAGAAATCACGTGGCAGATTAAACTTTATGCCAACTACCCCCCTGGTATTAATGATTCTATTAACTTGGATCCAGTTTTAAAATTGAGGTCAAATAATTTTAAATAAATCTTTGTTTAAGTTTTTATATTTTGTTCAATGTTTTAATACCTAACATGGCCCTTTAAAATTTTGTATTGATGTGAACTTGTTTAAATTATTTGTGTGAGCCTATTGGCTAATTTTAATTGTGTTGATTGTTATGGGTATAAATGGATAGTTTGGGATTTCTGGAACAGATTCTGATGAAGTCCTACTTGAATGGATGAAAACACTTAATCTGTGACATTAAAGTTTTCTCTGATTTTCGTAGATGTGATTTTATTTAACATTGAAGCCCTTTGGTCATTGTACGATTTTGTCAGTATTATTTGTGTACATTTTTCACACTTTACCAACATTTATTGGTTCTTAGTGTGTTTTATTTTGTTGGTGGACCACAATGGACTCCCTCAATGAAATTCCATCTATGTTTTCTCCAGTCCATCGTGACAAATTCAATCATATGCACTCAGAATTACAAATAGTAAAGAGAGACCTTACTCACTGGATTGAACTTCTCTCTCAATCATGAACAGCAGTAAATGTAATCTGTAAGTCCAGTTTTCCTTCTGTGTTGACTCAGAATGGAGAACACATTCAGGAAGTTCAGGAAGACACTAACGGTGAGGACTGAATGCTTTACCAGGATACGAAATCTGTTTTGGTAGCAACAGAAAACAGGTTGGGGAACTGTACCCTTTCACCGCATTTAGACTATGAGAGAATGAGTGCAAAACCAAAAGGTACTGTAAAAAAGACCTATGGAGCATGGTTACTTCCACTGCAGTTAAAAACAAAGATACTAGTAGTAAATCTACTTTGGACACAGTGAAACACTGTGTTAAAACTGTTCATAAGACCACATCTGTTATAAATGTTGTCACATAGGATACTTTTTTAAATAATGAGTTTAATTTTGCAAAATATGATTGTGGTAGTTCTTCCCGTCAATTTGAAACTGAAGCAACTGTTTGTGTTTCTCTTAAAGATTTAATTTGTCTGTTTGAGAAAAAAATTATTTAAAATTAAGCAATTACAATTAGACAACAGTTATTTTTTGAAATGCTTTGAATGTAAAGTAGTTTCTAAGGGCTTGAGAGTTTCATAAATTTCCTGCTGCTCTGGACTACAATGAAACTGTTATTAATGATTTTTGTGCTATGTTTGACAGCTTTGGTTTTGACATTATGCATAAATTAATCAAATACAATGACACAAAAATTAATCAGTTGCTTGTAGATATTGAGAAATTGAATAATGGCATTAGAACTGACCTCATTTTTGACCAATGGGTTGATTTTTATAACAAACCATTTTTATTAGTTGACAACAAAAGTAACAAAATACATGAAAGGAAGATCAAAAAATTAAAAAGGGATTTAGACCACTATGCTAATAATAATGTATATCCACTTAAGACATCACGAAATGATGGAGATTTATAGAGGAAGGATTCCCCTATTAACAAAAAGTCCCCTATGGAAGGGAGACATGACAAACATTTTTTGGGAAAAAGAAGAAACAAAATATCAGGGGAAACTATTGGAAACAACTAGATTCATGGCAGACAGTATGCTCATACTATCAGAAGTTAGATTGGGAATTCAACAGGTACAAACTCCACAGATAGTTAACACGGCATGGTGTTTACCTTCAAGGACTTAATATTTATAAATTACACTAAATAATGTGATTTCTAAAGAACATTTTTCTATCTTTTCTAAAGGGTTAAAATGTGTTCCTTAAAGAAAATTTAACTTAGTAGTCACCATTCTTGAAACCAAGCTCTATTTCAGGAAACTTAATTTAGCCCTAGTTTTTAAAAATAAAGGGCAAAGTAATTCCTGTGTAACCCCAAAACAACATGGATTACAGAAAAGAAGTACTTTTAACCCCCCTATGAACCCTGTTTTGGCTATAGTAGAGAAGTCTGTTGTTGATTATCTTTATAATTTACAAGTAGGTATAAACAACAAGAGATACTCTTATAACAATTTATCTAAGGATGAGATTACAGTATTTAACCAATTAAGAATGGATCCTTCTACTCATATTATGAAGCCAGACAAGGGAGGGGGGTTATTTTATTTGATTCATATAACTATTCACAAATTATGTTTGAGTTATTAAGGGAACTACTATTTATCTTCCTGTTTCCATCAACGAGATTAACATTAGGTTTATGTGTATTGATAATTATTTGGAAGAGTATTTACTGGATCAAATAATAATTCAGGACATATTTAATTTTCTTAAGGTCAACTTCTCATTAATAGCAACAATTTTTGGTACACCAAAAATTCATAAGGACTTGTATAAATCCTGACTTAAACCAATAGTATCAGGCCGTAGTTCTAAAATTTATCCTTTTGGTCTCGTTATTGATAAATGTCTGAAACCTGCTTATAAGAGGGTCAAACATCTGATTATTGACTCTTGGGATCTTTTAGGTAGAATAAAGAATGAGCTGTGGTCTATTGACACAATTTTAGTTACAATTGATATAGTGGATCTTTTTTATACTATTCCTAAAGAAGTGGGTCTTTAAGTATTTATAGTAGTATGAGGGGATTTGACTTTTTGTGTAATGATACTATTGATTTGTTACATGAATTTTATGACCCTGGTTTTGGATAATAATTTTATAACCTCTGAAGGAGAGTATTTTAAACAAATTAAAGGTGTTGCTATGGGTGCACCCTATGCACCCATTTATGCTAATTTGATATTATTGGAATGGGAAAAGAATGTAGTCCTTGAAAGTAGGAATTCAAAATTTATTAAGTTGTATGTTAAATTTCTTGACAACATATTTATTTTATGGGAAGGGTTGACCTGTGAGATTGATGAATTTTAACTTATATTAACAATTCAACTGACTTTTTAAGGTTTACTTGTAATTATAGTAGGGAGAAGATTATCTATTTGGATACAACCATTACTAACACAGGTGAAAAATTCAAGTCCAATATATCATTAACCCACATTTAATAATTCATATTTAGGATATTCCAATAGCCACCCACTTTGTCAGAAAAAAAATATTATGAAGGACCAAATGATAAGGGCAGCTAGAATGACTTCTGAGTTTGCTGATGTTAAAAATGAACTGGATGGAATTGGTAATATGTTTTTCTTAAGGGGTTATCCAGAAAGTTTGATTGGAGAAACAAAGGAATTTGTCATGGCTCAATGGGGCCTTAAATATAAATCCCTTTTAGGTATAGGTTTGGTTGACAACAACACCACACAAACTTCTACTTCATTTGAAAAGGCATTAGTTTTAGAATATGGTGCCTATGCTAAATACGTCAAAATAATGTTTTTTAATAAATGGGTCCTACTTAAAAGCAGCCATGATATTTAGGAAACTATTGAGCCCAACCCCTTTTTGTCTATAAGACATCATACAATTTTAAACAATTATTTGAAAATGCTGATAATATTCCATCCAGGACAACATGTGCTAAAACTGGTACTTACAAATGTGGAGTTTGTAAGCAGTGCCCCCATATTATAGAGGTTAATTCTTTATGTCTTGAGAACAAGATAATATCAAAATTTTCATTTACTAAGGGGGACTGCCAGACTAAGGGAGTAATGTACCTGGCTAAGTGTAATGGCTGCACAGGATTCTATGTCAGTAGGACTGAAAGAGCGTTAAAGTGTAGAATATATGAACATCTTTATGACATAAGTCAAAAGAATATGAATAATGCCCTCAAAACCGGTAAATACCAAGGAATTCGGTATGGATGAGAGGTATGAGAGGTACATTTAATTGTAGTACAAAGGGTGTGGTATATTTGGAAATTTGTAAATGATGTCGAGCATACTTATTTGGCAAGATGGACAGAAGCTTAAAAGATAGGATATATGAACATCAGTATGCTATAAGGAAGTGTAATACTATGAATGCATT
The DNA here is from genome assembly GCF_019279795.1 of Protopterus annectens. Lineage (NCBI taxonomy): Eukaryota > Metazoa > Chordata > Ceratodontiformes > Protopteridae > Protopterus > Protopterus annectens. The sequence goes on from NC_056746.1 coordinate 15,815,083, forward strand.
GGCCAAGCATATTTCTGATAATGAGGGTCACTACTTTCAGTATTTAGTAAATGAGCAGGTAATGCAAAATCCAAGGGGTGGTCCATGGTCACTCCAATTAGATAAAAAAAGAGTTAATGTGGCAAATTATATTGAATGCTTATGTTTGGACAGGCATTAACGAATATAGTTCCATTAATAGTGTTTTAAAGCTTAAGGCACTTAGTAGATAATGTTTATATTGTTTTGGATGCATAAGCAAGTTATAGGTAATTTATATTGTAGGGTGCCATAATTGATTAGTAAATGACTGTAAGGGAATTTGAGCCCTCAACCTGATTTTTATAACTTAAGTATATAGTGATGTTTGTTTTAAAGCAACATGTTTTTAAACACTTATGTAAGATTAGAGCATTGGAAGGGTGTTTTTTATATTAAATATATTAAATATTTGACCATTATTGTAGAATTGAAGCTAATGTAATATTTTTTTTAATTCTTTAGAAACTGACATAATTTCTGGTTATTTGTGTGGTTTGGTGGGTTATTTAAAAGTTGTTGCTCCATCTTGAAAGGTTATCTGATGAAGTTTGATATTTTTCAGATGAAAGCGCTAATGTACTGTGTTTTTTACTGAATTAAAATCATTTGGTTCTATTAATTGTGCTGGTCAACATTGTTTTTGTTGTTTTTTTATATGTTTTGTTAATGTCACAGGCTAGCTTGAGATCCCTGGGGCAAGTAACTCTTATCCCATTTGATTTGCGGATGTGCAGCATTTCCATTAGGGCAGGGTCAAATACTGCTCTGTAGGTTATGCATAGGTTGCCTCTCAGCAGCCTGTATGGTATAGAGTATAGTGACAAGGCTTTCAGTCTTGTCATGTAGGTCATGCTTTGGAAGCCCTGGATTCTCTTGGTTGGAAACCTCTGTGGTCTCTCCAGTTGCTATGGGTGTCTGGTGAGGTGCATACAGCGGACAGCATTGTACTGAATTAGTGGTCTGATAAGGGTTGAGTACAGTGGAGTTATAACCTCCTTAGTCTTTGATGTGATGCCCCTATTTATGAGATGTGCAATGTAGAAGGCTTTCCTCACCACTATGGACACATAGTGATCAATGTTTAGATTGCTATCAAATTGTGTTTCCAAGTCTCTCACCACTGGGTTTGAGCTTAGAGGGGTGTTATCTATATCATAATTAGTAGGGGCTACTTCTTTGCTAAAGGGGATAATGAGGCATTTTTTTGCATTTAGTGTTAGTCCATGACTTTGACACAAATCATTTGCATCAGCCCCTTCTGTAATATTCATCATTGGGGGGCTCATTGATTGCACCCAGTTTGCAGTCTTCTGAAAACTAGATAAGCCACGAGCAATCTACTCTCACCTGGACTTCAGAGAAATAGATTCCAAAGTGTAGAGGGCTCAAAACAGATCCTTGAGGTAGTACACTGGTAACTGAAATACTGGTGGAGGTGGACTCCCCAACTTTGACAGTGTGCGTTCTGTCAGTGAGCCAGTTGGCTAACCATCTAGTGATGTATGGGTCAAGCCCCAGCTGGGAAAGTTTCTCAATGATCCCTGCATGGGGAATTGTGTCAAAAGCCATGGCTAAATCAAGATAAGCAGTGTATACTGCTTGGCCCTCATCCAGGGTTTTGGTGACATTCTCAAAGACGTCCACCAGGTTTAATATGCAAGATCTACCCTTGATGAAACCAAACCGGGTCACTTTGAGAGTTTGAAGGTCGCCTATGTTCTTATTGGTAAGGTCCATGATGATTCTGTCCATAGCCTTGCAAATACGGCTGGCTAGGCTTAAGGGCCAATAGTTAGCATGGTCAGTTGATGGACCCCCTTTGTGCAAGGGGATTACTATAGTTGTTCTTCACTTGGCCAGAAGAAAGACAGTGCTCGGGATATGGTTAAAGAGAGTGCCAAGTGGTTCCACTAGGACTTGTTTTATATCATTTAGTAAGCAGCCTGGGATGTTATCTGGTCCCATAGAGGCTGTGTTTTTGGTATTGGAGAGTAGATGATTGGTGTCAGGAATGAATTATCAATTAATTTTTTAGACATTACGATTCAGAAAGATCTTGAAAAGATGAGATTTACTGCCACCATTTATAGGAAACCTCATTACAGTAATTCGTTTTTGCATTTTACCAGCTCCCATCCCTCCTTTCAATAGAAAGGGGTAGTTAAGGGTCAGGTAGTACGTGTGTCTCGGATGTGTTCCGAGGAGAGTTTCTTTGAAGAAGAATGTGATCTCTTGGCTACTATGTTTTTAAATAGGGGATACCCTAGTAGTATGGTGAATTCAGTTATTCGTGAAGTTACAAGGAAGAGACGTACTGGGTCTTTAGGACCCATCCTAAAGACGAGTAATAATAATTGTGTACTGGACACCATAGAAGAGACTAACGTAGTAGATACTCTCAGAAACACACATGACGCACAAGTAAACTTTAATATCAGTTTTTTGACCCAATATAATGAGCTAGCAGTGGAATCTAGACGCATCCTGAATAACAACTGGGAGCTGTTAACACAAGGATTGAATGCTAGTGTTAACCTAGGACAGAAACCCTTAGTTGTGTTTCGAAGGGCACCATCATTGAAAACATTATTAGAGGCCCCTTCTAGAACATATATGGTCAACAAAGGCATGTTTAAGTGTGGCCATTGCGGTTATTGTAAATATATTTAGACTGGATCCACTTTTTCAATTCGTGGAGTAAAATATTATATTAACGACAAGTGTAATTGTCTTAGTCAGGGAGTAGTATATCTTGCTACCTGTACATTATGTTCTGCGTTCTATTTTGGAAAAACTGAACGTCACTTAAAACAACGTATTTACGAACATATGTACGCAATTTCTAGAGGAACAATGTCTAATGCCCTGGCAAAACACACTTTAGAAAATAGTAACCACAGTTTTTTGTTTAATGTGGTACAGAAAATAAAAATTAACCCCAGAGGTGGACCATGGCACCTAAAATTAGAAGAATGTGAACTGCTGTGGCAACTTAAAACAAATGCGTATGCTCACCCTGGGATTAATGAGACATGTTCCATTAAATGCTTATTAAAACAAAAAGCCCTTGCTAGGTGAAGTTTATTGTAAATAATTGTAAATATTAGTAATGTTAAAAGATTGGGGAAAATGAATTTGATTAGGCACATGAACACACAGTTGTAAGTGTATGTTTAATGTGTACGTACATTAAACTATTTGTTTTCTGATGCCTCAAGAAAATGTATACAAACATAAACATACAAATTTACAATACTAAAGTTAGTTTTGTAACTTGCTGAGTTTATAGAGTTGGTATAGTTTATAAGGCTTATTGAATTTACAAAATTTATGAAGGGAATGCATTATATACAATTTGATGTTTTTAATTGTGAACGTAGTTTTATGGTTGCAAATTCATTGCAGTATTGCACTTGTTTTTAAAATAGTAAAATTAAAATGCAACTGGTTTTAATTAGGGCTGAAAGTAAGTAATTAATTAATTAACTAATTAATTGATTAAATAATTTAATTTAATCTAATTAAATAATTGTGCAACCTTGAGTAAATATTTATACTCAGAGCGCAGTTTACAACAACTTGTCTGAAGAAGTGTATGTATATTATTACACAAAAGCGCTAACAAGTTATAGTAAAGAAGATCTTGGATTTTACACCGGCTGCTGTGTTTTGTTGGACTCACCTTTTTGTTTTGTTGGTTTGTTTAAAGGTTTCGGATGTAGCTAAATTATGCTTTATGATTGTCTTTAGCTATGGATGTTAATTTAGTCTTGTAACTAGCCTTAGAGAATTTTACAAGATATCAGATGTGCTTGTTCAAGCTGTGGAGGGTATTCTTCCTCTGTTGAGTAAGTTCCCTCTTGTTCTTAGATATCAGTTTCTTTCTTTCATTATATCATTTAGTTACACTTTCAGTCCACAGGGGTGGCTTGTTTTTTCTGGAGGACCTGGTTTTGTTCCTGTCAGGTACAGCTGAGTCAATACATTTTTTTAAGTGGCTATACAGCACATTTGTGTACTCCTTTGCATAGGAGTCATTGTTGGCTGTGGTAGCAGGGACTTTGTAACTTTTTATACCATCACTTAGTAGGCTATAGTTTGCTTTGAAGAAATGTTTCAGTTTTTTTTTTGCTCCTGTGGGGTGTCAGATCTGATCTTTACTTTAAACGAGACAGATTTATGGTCTGAACTTACCAGGTAGGGCAGCACACAGGGAGTAGTGCAGTGGCCCCCCATGTTGGTGAGGGATCCCCTTCTAATATTCAAAAGGCAATATCATCAAATTTCATTTTCACAAATAAAACTGAAAAAAATCCTACAATGACCAAAGGACTTCAATGTTAAATAAAATAACATCCACAAAAATCAGAGAAAACTTTAATGTCACAGATTAAGCATGTTCATCCATTCAAGTAGAACTTCATCAGAATCTGTTCCAAAAATCCCAAACCATCTATTTATACCTATAACAATCAACACAATTAATTAAAATTAGCCAATAGGTTCACACAAATAATTTAAACAAGTTCACATCAATACAAACTTTTAAAAGGCAATGTTAGGCATTAAAACATTATTTAAACATTGGAGCAAAGTATAAAATACAACTTAAACAAAGATTTATTTAAAATTATTTGACCTCATTTTTAAAACTGGACCCAAGTTAATAGAATCGTTACTACCAGGGGGGATAGTTGGCATAAAGTGTAATCTGCCACTTGATTTCTCTAACTCCCAAAAGTGTTTTAAAATTACCACCTCTCTGGTAAGTTTTAACCTGCTCAAGTATACCAAACTTAAAGGTGGAACAAGTAGGGCTCATTTGATATTATGTAATATTTTTTTAATTCTTTGGAAACTGACATAATTTCCAGTTATTTGTATCGTATGGTGGGTTATTTAAAACTTGTTGCTCCTTCTTGAAAGGTTACCTGATGAAGTTTGATATTTTTCAGATGAAATCACTAATGTACTGTGTTTTTTATTGAATTAAAAATATTTATTTCTATTAATTGTAGCGGTCAACATTGCTTTTATTGTTTTTTATTAGTTTGTATTGTTTTTGTTCATTTTATTTACATTAACAAAACATGTTACCCCATCCCGTATCTGGAGAATTAAGATATAATACTGTCATATTCTGGAAATTATTGGCTAGGCTTGTAAAGGCTTTTGTGCCATTAGCCTAGTAATCACCTATGGACCTATGAACCTATGAAGTAATGTACTGCAACATGAAAGCTGAATATATGTGCAGTACATTCTACGCATATCCTTTATTAATACTGTTAGTGTATCATACAGTGGTGGGATTGTCAAATTTTACTAATGTTACATGTAGATGTTTATCTCTCTTGTTTCACAGGGGCTATAATTATGAGGTCTTCTGCTGTGGAACAGGGTGTGCCTGATACCAGTGCTGCATCAGACACTGATGGTAATGGAAACCTCATGGTGATACAGTCTGAGGACACAGCACTGATGCTGGCAATGGTAACTGTAGAGGGCACACTACCACCATTGTCTAGTGATGCAGCTCTGCTGTCAATGGAATCCAGCCCACTTCTCCAGAGACTGTGGAAATAGAGGTCATGCCTGAAGTCTCTCCTCAGGGAGTACATTCATCCCATGTCCATGCATTTGGAGTAGTCTGTGGCATCTCCACAGTGCATGGAGACAAGGGTTGGGAGGGGTAGGCTGTTTGCTGTACCTGTCACATCTCCCACTTATTGTCTGATATGGATGCCACAATGGAAATTAGACAGTGAACATCCAGGGTAGTCATCTTGGCACAGATAGATGCCATTCCCCTTATTAACTGTTGTTACAGGACACATCCAGCATCATCAGTAAAATGTATCCGTGAAAAGTGACCCCCTCTTAAACTGCTGGTATATATGGGTAATGTGCTGGAACTTCTTCATTTGATCTAAAACTCATTTGACTGATTCCCATTTGACCGACACCCAAGTGACCTAAATTTCAAATGACTGCCAACTCATTTGAAGGACACCCATTTCACCGATATTTTAGACATATACTTGTTGTGGGTTTTCCTTCACCTGTGACTTGCTTGTCATAAAAAGAATTACTGTAACTGACAGTGCTGAGTGTTAGAATTCTGACAATCATGTAGAAAGTAGTGTTGTAGTCTTTGTAGTCCACAGGGGCTATAATTATGAGGTCTTCTGCTGTGGAACAGGGTGTGCCTGATACCAGTGCTGCATCAGACACTGATGGTAATGGAAACCTCATGGTGATACAGTCTGAGGACACAGCACTGATGCTGGCAATGGTAACTGTAGAGGGCACACTACCACCATTGTCTAGTGATGCAGCTCTGCTGTCAATGGAATCCAGCCCACTTCTCCAGAGACTGTGGAAATAGAGGTCATGCCTGAAGTCTCTCCTCAGGGAGTACATTCATCCCATGTCCATGCATTTGGAGTAGTCTGTGGCATCTCCACAGTGCATGGAGACAAGGGTTGGGAGGGGTAGGCTGTTTGCTGTACCTGTCACATCTCCCACTTATTGTCTGATATGGATGCCACAATGGAAATTAGACAGTGAACATCCAGGGTAGTCATCTTGGCACAGATAGATGCCATTCCCCTTATTAACTGTTGTTACAGGACACATCCAGCATCATCAGTAAAATGTATCTGTGAAAAGTGACCCCCTCTTAAACTGCTGGTATATATGGGTAATGTGCTGGAACTTCTTCATTTGATCTAAAACTCATTTGACTGATTCCCATTTGACCGACACCCAAGTGACCTAAATTTCAAATGACTGCCAACTCATTTGAAGGACACCCATTTCACCGATATTTTAGACATATACTTGTTGTGGGTTTTCCTTCACCTGTGACTTGCTTGTCATAAAAAGAATTACTGTAACTGACAGTGCTGAGTGTTAGAATTCTGACAATCATGTAGAAAGTAGTGTTGTAGTCTTTGTAAATGTGGGTTTGTCTCTTTACATTTTTATGGGAAGTATCTAAAGTAAGTTGGCAAATGTTTTGTGCGTTCCCAGCAGTAGTGGCAGCGTGTAGAGTACTGTAAGGCAAGTTAAAGTTATATGCCCTTTTCCCCACTGTAGTGTGATCCTGGAGTTAGTATATATAATTGGGGTGGGGAGCGCAGCCCCCCACATTAAGGGATGTAGGGGGGATGTAGCCCCCAACCTAGTTTGGTTGTACATTTCCCAGTTTCTGTTAAGAGTATACGTAAGTAGTTTTTAAGTTCTGGAAAGAGTTAGTTATTGGTGTTCTAAGTGTGCTTTTCTATGGTTTAAGATTTAGTATGTTGAAATTCAGCATTGTAAACTGTCGGTGAAATGGGAGTCAGTCAAATGAATTGCTAGTCATTTGAAATTTAGGTCAATTGGGTGTCAGTCAAATGGGAGTCAGTCAAATGTGTTTTAGGTCAAGTGAAGTAGACCCAATGTGCCATATGTGAGGATCATTGGAACTGATTGGATGGCGCACAGATACATTTTATATGATGCCATGTGTGTTGCGCACCACCTCACAATTGATGTAGAGGAAGCCCTTACAGTTGATGAATCATTGTCCATGTGGCCCAAGTGGGGCCTTGATAGTGATATGGGTGCAATCAGTGGCCCACAGAACCTCAGGGAAATGGGTTATTTTATAGAATGCCAGCACAGTGTTGTTTGTTTCTTTTGTGATCTTGGGAATCGAATATGTTCTTCCACATGCTGCAGCCTAACATCAAGGAACTGGTGAAGGATTCATAAGGCAGACACCTGGTATATAATCACCATGACCCATGATGGTCAATGCAAGGTCTCTGTAGCAAGAGTTGTCAAAGCTGCACATACATTAGTGTTGACAGGATCAATTTTTACTCATCCCATGTTTATCAGTTGTTGCATGGCATCTCTGCCCACAGACTAATGGTTGACTATGTCCCTGTCATGGAGTAGATTGTATGTTAGGCATGGTCTGGTTATTGCATGATGCTGTCTGTGACAATGCATCCAGTCACAGAAAATGGCTGCAAGAGATGCCTCTAACTTGTACAACTCATCTATAATGGCTGCTACTCCTAGCATCATAGCGTGGTGTATATTCCTGTTCACTGAGAAATCACAGTGTGCAAACTTGCTGGTGACCACAACTGATCACTTCATTTTATAATGCTTCTGATTTGCTCTGTTATATTATATATCCTGATTTGCATTTGCAGTGTGGCATATTTCCATAATGCTGCTCATTTCCATATCATTATGCAGTCATTAGCATATGATGCTTCCCATACAATCCTGCTTGCTTGTGTGACGAATTTACCAATGCCTCTGAATTTACCCTGCTCTGTGCACTGCCACACTTTATTCAGTTTTGACTGACTTTTCTGAATTGTGTTTCTTCAAGACTGATTTGGAAGATAAAAAAGAAAATTAAAAAAAAATGTCTTCCAGAGCCACTGCTGAAAATGTCAGATATGTACAGACATTTTGAAAAACATTTCTTATAAGGAAAACTGTCAAACCACAACCCAAAGAGCTTTCAATCATGCATTTATTTGCTTCCTTAGAAGAACACAGCGGGGTATATTTGCACAAATCTGTATATATGAATGTGTTCTAAAATAAGAATCTGGGCATCTTTATATTTTAAGGTTCAAAAGTGTCCAGTACGAGGTGTTCCTTACAAAAACTGGTATGTCCTATTTTATTTATAACATAGACTCCTTTTATCAACTCATTTCTGATTTAAATTGCTCATATACAGCACTAGTATTATTTAAAGTAATATAATTCATTCAAAGGGGTATCTGCCTCACTACTTTATAATTTTAACATGCAGTCATTTCTAGTACATGACAGAGACATGTATGCTAATGCAAAACATGTTATTCTAGCAACTTTTCTGTGTCCAGCTTTTCTGTATACTCTTTGATGCCAAGTATTTTTGTGTGCATGTGTGTGTGTGTGTGTGTGTGTGTGTGTGTGTGTGTGTGTGTGTGTGTGTGTGTGTGTGTGCGTGTGTGTGTGTGTGTGTGTGTGTGTGTGTGTTTTTATACATAAAACTCAGGTATGACTATGAAGATAAGAAGAAAGCAGACCATCCTATTGTCTTCCAATATAATGCTAACAAAGTCCATCCTCTTGTACTGGGTTTGATTCCTCTAATTTTCTCTCTCATTCTAAATGACTATGAGCAACTTACTTAGCCAGAAGGTCATCAAGGGTCACCCCTGCATAATGGTACTTAATGCATTGTAGGCTTACTTGGTCAACAAATGACTGAAATAAAAATCACAACAGCAGCAACGCCAATAATAATAATAATAATAATAGCTGTGCTACATTAGTAGTAGTAGATAAATCTGTGGAAGATAAGTGGAAATTACAAAAAAATAATAATAAATAATGGAAAGAAACTGCCACATTTAAAAAAACTGTGAGAAAGCAACAGGATGTTGGGTTTTGGCATGTGAAGGCAGTAATGTATGATAAGGATAACTTCATTTTGCACTGCGGATATCTAAAGGATTTATGTTGGTTTAACTTACATTAAGCATCCAACACCATTTTTAGTGCAGGTATGGACATGTCTTTAAATGACTGTCACTGGCATATTGACAGCCATGTAAATTCAACCTGTTATGTTTTAACACCAAAGCCATAGAAAGGTTAAGATGAAAATGTTTCTTGCCAGTTAGTAATGCCCACTTCCAGCAAGAGGGCTGCCTGCCCTGCACTCACTGCCATAGGCTAAATATTTGTGGCGGGGTGTGGTGCATGGGGTGGAAACACCCCACTGGATGTGTTGTTATGTGACTTCTTTTTTCAGTAGTCTTTTACTGCAATAACAAAAACTGCATGTATGGATAGGGATTTACTGGCCTTTTTGTACATATTCATAAAAAATCATGATTATGGGTCAGAATTCGGTAGGAGGCTATCTGTAAGGACAGGGCATGGGCAGCATTTGCTACTGCCACACCTCACAACCTCTAGGCACAAGAAATCTGGACAAAATGAAAATAAAGAGGGGCAAAGGCACAAAATCAGGGACAGATTTTAAATACTGCTATTATAAACTTAGAAAGTTGCTAGAATAACAGATTTTGCATTACCATACGTTTTTGAAGGATCTAAAGTCTAACATTCAAATGGCTGCTATTATTCAGTGACTTTATATTTCAATGATTTACTAGAAAACCACACATTTTAGGAGGAACAGACCAAAAATATGAGGCAAATATTTGGAAATTCTGCAAAAATTTGGACAGTTTAGAGATATGGCTACTGCATATCCTGTGGGGTGTTTAAAGTAAGTTGTGCCACTAATGTTCATATCTTAAAATTCAGCTGCTGTCATAAGGGGTTTTTCATTACTGAATGTTTCAGGGGAGAGCCAATAATAATAAAGGTAGTGTGATCAAATCATTTCTGCAAATGACTGTTCTAGTAACACATACAATGTGATTTTTCATGGTATAACATCCAGTTCTGCAGTACTTATTTATTTATTTTTTTTGTATAAGATGTCCCTGTTAACTAAGCCACTGAGAGTTTTCCTGCCCCTGATGTCTCTTTCTTTTGTCATGCTGTATGGTCTTTATATATATATATATATATATATATATATATATATATATATATATATATATATGAAAAGTTTATTTTTTTTAATAGTTATAAGATAAGGCAGAGGAGGAGCATTAATTATAATGAACACCAGTTAGAATGAAGCCAAAGGCACTATTAATCATGTCATCCAATATACAGGATACAGAGGTTAACTAGTAACAGATAATATTCTACAGCTGCAACAGATTCAAGAAAACACTAGATGCCCCCTGGACTTCTGAGGGCCTCCTTGGTTTAAGAAAGTAACTCAGAAGTAAACTAAAAGAGAACAGTAATTTCTCGGCAGTGAACACCCTTTCCATGGGGAGGTTATGTAGATTTTTCATTCCTGTGTGAAATGCATAAACAGCTTAATTAGGTACTTATTTTTGGATTTCCTGGCCTGTGTGACTCCAGACGTTGCCATTTAAGATACCATAAAGCAGACCACGTGTCCCTGTTGTTAAGTCACTCTGAGGTATGCATTTCTGGAATGTTTCCGAGAGTGAGATGTTATGCTTCTTTGTTAAGAGACAAGGATGGGGAAATGAGAAACATGAGTATGACTACAAGCTAAAACATGACGATTCGTAAATAAACAGCACCCAACTATGCAGGACGTATGTAAGTTAAAATGGGACTGCACATGCTGCTACATGGATAAAGGTTTTACTGTAGCGGTTCTGGAGGAAAAAAAATGTGCGCTAAAACTGAACCTGAAGTGAAACTGCTGAAGTGAATCACCTATACTAACAAACTTTAACAACATTCTAAATGTAGGGCAGATATATGTAATATACAAGGAATCAACAGGGGATACAAACAAAGCAAAAAAGTGTGAGGAATTAGAAGTACATGCATACTAATAAAACCCAGCATTATAAATGGAACCACCCTTTCAAAATAATTCAAGTATTTGGAAAATTCTTTGCAATAACAGTTTTAAGAACAACTGGAATATGTCATCAGCGCCGACATAATATTTTCATAGCTTTAAAATTGTGGTATGAAGAATTCCAGCCCACAAAGAACCGGTAACATTGAATAAAACTGGCCAGACTTTTAGCTCACTCTTGAATACAGCTGGCAAACTGACTGGAAGAGGTGGCAAACCTGTTAATAAGCACAACATAATGTGCCTGTAGATGCATAGCCCAGTCCAACACCTGTAATTCTAAGCCTCCTCCAGTTACTGAGTATTAAGGAATTTTTTTATAGAGAAGAAAGAAGACTTCAAGATGCTTAGAGTGCTGGTGTCCTTTGTAACACTTACAAAAGAAGGGGGCTTTTCCAGCAATAGTCATTAAAGAACTTATTACAAATGTCATAGAAGTATTTGACTTTCAAGTATATATTTTGCTAAAATGGCCTCCTTTGATGGAAAGGGAACTTCACTGAAAGTTTTGATAGAAAGTTGCGTTAATGAGCATATGAAGTCTTATAATCATCACAAACACAGTTTGCATTCCTTCACAGAGAAATTAGAGGCAATGATGGAATATTTGGGGATGAATATTTTTGTAAATGTTCTTTAATGTGCATTTATTATACAAGTTATTTTGCCTTGTGTGCAGTTTCTTGACTTGAGCAAGTAAAGCACATCTCCAAACTGATGAATGAGCTGCAAAAAAAACAAACAAAAAAAACCCAAAGGGCTCTAACTCATCACATTGCTCTGATCACGCTGTCCATAAGGTCTTTGGATTGCAGTTTTGGGCACTGACAAGACACTGTATTCATACTGCATATTAACCTCTCTCTCTGCTTTATATTATACTTCAGCAGCATGTTTAAATGAAGGCTTCTGCTGCTGCAATGTATTCAGTGGAAATTGTGAGTAGTCCCGAGGCTAAATAAGGATCTTAAATTGGATTCCATAGGTAACATTCTGAATGTAGCACAAAACAACATGTCCAGCACCAAAGGGTGAAAAATTATCCAATTTAATGTGGCAGCTCCAGCAAATGGTATAAAGTTTAAACCATGTAAGCAGACCGGTTTCTGAAAAAATTACCCTTCCTCAGTGCAATAACAATAGAAAACACACACAATGAATTTAAATAGTCATCCTAATCAAAATACAAGTGTCTCATTGGATAATCAACTTAACTCATTTAGGCCAGGTTTGAACAAATCCCCCAACCTAATAATCCAACTGGATTCTTTTTTATTTAGCATGATATGCCAGCCTGTCTTGAACATTCCATTCCCTGTGACCTTATCAATAATAATAAATTTGAACTGGGCAGTGATGTGGGTCATAGTATGTTTAAATAATGAATTAGACATTATTTTATTTCTTATGTCACTGAGATGCTCGGAAATACGAACCCTCAGTGACCTAGAGGTTTGCCCCATATAGAAGGCAGAACAGGAGGAAGTGGCTAAGTATATGACCCAGTCAGTGCTATAGTTCCCAAAACACAAAATATCATATACCTTAGATGTATTGCTGCTTGTAAATTGTTTGCTCTTAAGTAAGTGAGTGCATGCTGAACAATGACTGCAGGGTATATACCCCACCAAGATTAAACCAGCCCTTTAGAGGAAGAGACCTCGGTCCATACTCATAAAAGGCCCTAGTGGCCGCAGTGGCACTTCAGGGGATGATTCATCCTCTGCCACTGATATTGAAATCACCCGACTTCTGACTCACATGTAGCCAAGAAATGCTTGAGTACTGACCCTTTGGGGGGGGGAAGGCACAGAGGAGGTAGAAAACACTGATCCTGTAAACAACATTCAACATATTTTAGACTTGATTCTACCACATTAGGGGACACAAATAATGTGCACAATATCTCTTCATATCCACTTTCTGACATTGAAATAAACTTATTGAATAAGGGTCTCAATTTTGTCCCTGTTTTTTTTTTTTTTGTTAATAAAGATACATTTGCCAATGATGTCTCAAACTTTTGATGCTTGTTGAATTTAAGATTGTTTTTTGGTGATGGTACCCAGGCTCAAAGGTCTACTGATTTTCATTTCTGTAAATCCTCTTTTATGCCACCCATGGATAAACACATTGCCATTTTTAAGGACTGTGTGCTTAAGGACTTGCACTTCAATCATTTTCTTTTTACTAATATGAGACATAACCTTACACACCAGGAACAACTGGTGCTAGCCAAGCTCAGAGATAACCATGATTTGGTCATTTTACTGGCAGACAAAGGTGGAGTGGTCGTGGTCATGGATTGGCCAATGTACTTGGTAGAGGCCAAAAGACAATTGTCTAATGGCCAATTTTATATGCATATGCCCTTAGACCCAACACCAAAATTTAAACAACAAATAGATTCCTGAACCTTGCCCTTGAAGAAGGCATCATTAACAAGAAAATTTTGTACCACCTTACTGTATCCGATCCCAAATCTCAATATCTTTATTTACTGCCTAAAATTCATAAAGACTTATCAACACCACCAGGGAGGCCCACTGTATCAGGCAGGGGGTCACTTACAGAACCATTAGCTGCTTTTCTTACCAAATATTTACAACCATTATTGCCAGTGGTTAGGGCCAGGATTCAGGGCACCACCCAATTTTTACAGATTGTGATGGATACACAGTTGGATCATCTCACCTTCAAACTTCCCTGTCAAAGATACTGTCTCCCCTACAATAGACTGCTTAACAAAAAAAATTATTTCTAAGTCTATCCAGTTATGCAGGCCTCCCTTTACTCTTGCCACCTGTGAAAGATCCTTCTCCAAACTCGCCTCCACCTGCTGGAAGTCTCTTCCTGAAGCAGTCAGGTAAATTGACAACCTTCTCCATTCTTGTTTACTTAAGGAAAGCAAATGTAACCGCTTCTGAGATGCTGGTTAAGAATCTTATTTTGAACCACCTGACTATTAATCTGCTGTTATGTCTCTTTCTATGCTCACTAACATTGTGAATTTTCAGAACATGGAGAATAGGAGCTGGTTTGGGTTTCTTTTGATTTTCAGCAGCTGCAGCTCTGCCAGCCAAATGTTATATGTAGTTTGCTATATTTATTTATGTATTGCAGTCTTATGCTTTGTTAAAAACTCAGTCCTATGGATCGTGCATATTTGAACCATCTATATTAGTTAACTGTATTCTGTCCTTTTATAATGCAGGTGTACAGGTTTTAGGCAATTCTAGCTGTACCATCAAACAATTTACTTATGAGTGTATTATTTTTCAAAGCATCTTGATTTTACACTTTGTATTTCCTTGATTGGCCTGTGTCACAGCTGAAAAGGGTCCCTGGATCAGCTCACCTACCTGGTTACTAAACACTAAATAAATAACTAAATACAATAGTTTGGAATGTTTTTTTAACTTTAAACTCACTTCAAACATAAGTGGGTAATAGCAGCCTTAGTCTGCCAGTTAATACAGAAGACTAGATTTCTGAGCTGTTAATAGCTGCTTCTTGTGTACAGGGTACAGAGTTCGATTCCTTCCACCTTCATTTGCTACTCTGAGACTCTGAGCAGTCACTTAACCAGGCAGTGTTCCCAGGTCACCCCTGGAAAGGGGTAATTGTATCTAGTGGGTATAGCTGGTCAACAAATACATAAAAAATCTTAAAACAATGGATAAGGACAAAACTGTGAAAAGTGATATTTTTGAGTCTTTTTTTACTGTTTTGCAGAGATGCTGTGTTTCCTTGCTCCTCCACCTTGAGAGAAGTTCAACTCCAGGGTTCCTACCTTTATATATTTTAACTCTGGGGTCACTGCACCTCAGGGTAATAGCAAACCTAGAGAAAAAGTTTCAAAATTATCACTATTTGTAATTTTGCAGATTTTAGTTATGAGGGGATGCACTTAATAGGTAATATAATCCTTATATGATTGTTTATACAATAGTATAAAGCTATTTAAAATGTAATTAATAAACTAAATAGCTGTTTAGGTATTTTTTTATATTATGGCGTATTTTGTATTATGAATTTGCCGCTTCTATTAAACTATCTGAATTGTATTATGTGTCATCTTTCAGCTCTGAGACCTCCTCATGCTTGGCCGTAGGCGAGGAATACTGATGGCCATAGGTTAGGGAGAAGGTAGCATCAGTCCCTTGGTATGAAAGAAATGGATAATGTAGGGTTGTATTTTGAAGCTACTCACTTTATTATCAACACATTATTGAATGTTGTACAAGGCAATGTGTAATCTCACCAAAGGGAGTATATTGCATTGTCAGGTGTTCCAGGAGAAGGGGATATTTATTATATCAGATCCCTTCCTGAACTACCATATACATGGACATGTCCATCTATTATTTCAGGTCCCTTTCAATACGTGGACAAGTAACTGCTACATTGAAATGCAGCAGTCTTCGTCTGTCTCTGTTGGTAAGCATGATTTACTAACTATATGGGATATAAAGGACATATATATATATATATATATATATATATATATATATATATATATATATATATATCTATAGTGATGGGTTATATTGAAGGCTTGAAAGCCAATCAGCTAGTGGTTCTGTCCATCTTTCAGACTTTGAGGTAACAGGTAAATATGCAGCAATTATTTCTGAAACCATCAGTAAAGTTTTAAATTCTATTAAGCTTAACTAAGCAGTTGGTCTTGATGACCTAAATGTTTTCTTTAAGAACTGAATAGCTGACATTCTGGTGCCTTGTTTTCTAGACCTTTTCCAAAGATCCCTGGCAGAAGGTAGGATTTGTATGTTTGGAAGGAAGTTATAGCTGCACCATGCTAAAATGTCAGACGGGTACCACCATTGACAGTTAAAGGCCAGTTATCCAAAGCTGTATATTTATGAGGGAAAGGCTTTGAGTGCATATTCTTCTACTCCTTTCAGCACTCTGCTTAACCTTTAACCTTTAACCTCTCCCAATAAACGTTTTTTTAACTAGGCCACTCATGTTTAACTAAACTTATCAGCTTTTATGTACATATCATCACAGCACTAGATTATGGGCTTATAGTAGGTGCCATTTAATTAGTTCTTGCTAAGGCATTTTACTCCATTTCCTTTAATGCCATATTGAATTTAATGGAGAAATGGAATGTTGACTTTTACATAAAAGTGGGTAGCCATATGGCTGTTGGACAGGAAATGTACAGTTAGAATAAAAGACTGTTTTTCAAATTACAAACTTATCAGGGTGGGAGTATCTTAGGAATCTTTCCTGAGCCCTCAGCTTTTTCTTCTACTATTGTCTGTTTGTCCATCCAGTGAGAATATGTGGATTAGCAAGTTTGCTGATGACACCAAAGTTGGTTGTGTAGTTACAAATATCAATGACCATTGTAGTCTTCAAGTTTACCTTGATACTATCCTCAAGTGGACCAGTACCACGGGTATGAAGTGTAATGCCAAAAAGTGCACTGTGATGCACTATGGGAATCAGAACCCACTGTGCATATATGCTTATTAAGTAAAGTTACCCTCGTAATAACTAAGCATCCTGGAGGGGTAGCTTTCCTGTTCCTTTCTAACTTAGAAATAGCAATGCACTCAATCTACCCCAAATGCGACTCAGAAGAAGTAATAATAAGCCATTTTAAATTAAACTCACATAAAACAATATGTATAAGAACTACATACATACCTCCAAATATGAGTTATATAAATACCACTGAAAATATACCTAACTGGATAACTAATAATCTGAGGCAGACAACCCTTCTAACCGGTGACCTCAACACAGACTGGTCTGAACAAGACACTAAGACATCCCACTTCAACACCAACCTGTTCGGTCTAACGCAATTAATTAAATGCCCGACAAGATATGATAAAACCCCAGGCAAAGCTGCACACTGATTTGCATACTATCCACTAACCATTAAAAAAATAAAACAGGCTGGAATACACCCTGAAACACATAGAGACCACCAGCTGACTTATGCAATTCGAGACTTCATAAAAATCCCCAAGGGCCAGCACCTGAGTTCTGTATGAAACATTACCAACTTCAACAGACACGATTTCATTGAGACACTGAAACACCGCAACTGGATCCTACTTAGACCACTCCCACTATATGATGCTGTCAACTACTTTAATATCACTTCCTTGAAAATTTTAAGCCAACAGGCTCCTCTGCAATGCTAAACAAAGTAATAACTGCATCCTAGCTAAAAAAAAAACAACAACAACAAAATTAATGAAACCTATGAATAATGCTTGGAGCAAGTGGCACAAAGACAAAGACAAAACAATTAGACAAGAACTATTACCCCATAGCACAGACAACATACTTCAATAATCCCAAACTGTTCTAGTTTACTATAAACAATCTTCTAAAGTCAAGTACCAAGCCCACTTCTAAATTTCTTCCCACTGAAACTAATGCCATCATAGCTTGCAAGTTCAATGAACACTTTATACTACTGCCTCTCACACCTGTCAACAGAATGGTGATATGCCTCCTCACACTTCAACTTATATTACTAACCAGACAACTAATTTCTCATTTGAACCAGTCCCATTTACTACAATAAAGAAATGAATGAACAAACTAAAACCCACTACATTAGCAGTAGACAATGTTCCTGCAGAATATCTTAAATTCAGAGCAGATGGAATAAGCTACCCGGTCTGCATATTAGCAGATACTTACAAAAATCTTATGTTCCAAAAGTACGGAAAACCTCTTACATTATACCAATAAATAAAGGAGGCAGCCGTTGAACTTTCAAACTGTCACACTGTTGCATTACAACCTCCACTCTCTAAGGTATTAGAAAGAGGGAGCCATCATCGAACCCTAAACTTCCTCCTAGAAGAACACTTACTTTCTTCCTCACTTCATTGACTTCTGGCCCCATCACAGCACTGAAGCTGCCCTACTACATTTTCTAGACACAATCAACCAAAACAGAAATATAGGTAACCCTGCCTCTACCCTATTTCTGGACCTCTCAATGGTATTTAATATCATATCTCTCGCTCTTCTCCCCAGGAAGGCCTCACAACTAGGATTAAGCAGCGTTGCCACTGAATGTTTTTCTAGTTACCTCAACAGCCATACACAATCTTTGAATGGCAGGAGTCCTGCTCTACTCTACTCATCAGCCAGGACATACAGGAGTATAACAGGGGTCAATACTAGGTCCTCCTCTGTTTAATACATCCATAAATGACATGCAGAAGGGCAGCCAAATATGCAACAATCATACAATAAGTTGAATACTCAATACTTGTCTGCTCAGCCACAACACTAGTCAACTCCAAACAATCCCCCAAAACTCTTCCTCTACTGAGACCTGGCTAGAAACATCCCAACTACTCTTGAACTCCTCCAAAAATGAAATGAATCACATTTACCTTCAATAACTTCCCACAAACTAATACTGCACTAAATATAGTCTCATCTAACTATACCAAGTCACCCACATCAAGTTACTGCATGCCAGCATAGCTGACAAATTGGACTAGCTAATCCTTGCTGTTGTCCAAAAAACCCACCTCAAATTAGAGCTACTTTTCAAAGCCATGCCATTTCTCAATGACCACAGCAGGAAGGTAACTGCAATATCTCTCTTAGTTCCTAGCTTGTTCTATGGATCTGTCTTCTTCTTCTTCTTCTTCTTCTTCTTCTTTCGGCTGTTCCCATTAGAGGTCGCCACTGCGGATCATCTGTTTCCATTTCTTCCTGTCCTCTGCATCTTGCTCTGTCACACCAACCACCTGCATGTCCTCTCTCACCACATGCATAAACCTTATCTTAGGCCTTCTTCTTTTCCTTTTACCTGGCATCTCCATCCTTAGCATCCTTTTCCCAATATACCCAGCATCCCTCCTCAGCACATGTCCAAACCAATGCAATGTTTTTTTTCACTAATCTTCAAACTATACTGATAACCAAGCTTGAGCATTGTTATAATAAAATAGGTAAATTTGCATCGAACTTCATAAACCAGAACTATCATTGTATTTTTTTGCAGAACCAGAACTGACTAGAACTACCACACCACATATCATGTGTACAGCTTATAATGGCACATAAAATACTACACCGTCCCTCAAAAACCCCAGCCATCAGCAATACAATAAAATGGTACAATCCAAAAGTAGGCCTTATGCTCAGTACACATAGCTACACTGTGGAACATTATTTCCTTCACAATTCAGACAAATAAATGGTCTCCCCGCTTTTAAAACCAACCACAAAATATATCTAAATCATACTAGAATTTGAACATTTCCTGAATCTCTGGGTTAAAAATACCCAAATACACATAATTTCCTGTTATTATCTACTAAACCATTTATTTCCAAAGGGTTATTTATACCCTACTGATGCAAATTTATTACACTCCTCCCAAGAGAAATATAGGCACTTTTGTTCTTCTATTAACTTAAAAATCAGCATGATTATAGATGCATATTACATTACTCTAGAAATCAAATTTTGATATTGCCCACTACTTAGTGATGTTATTACATTTATACTGATAATTTTCTGCTTCATAGACGTTCTGTAATATTCATCATTCACTTCTTAACACTTACTGCCCTTTATATCTTTGTGTGATATTTCCTGTTTATACAATTTTAATGAATTTTGGTATCTTTTATGCATATTTCTTTAGCTCTTGTTTACACTTTGTTATAGCATACATCTACTATTTCTCGGAGCTTTCCTCCTCAGGCCTCTGCTAAAATGGACATTGTAACCATTCAGTCTTCCCTTGCAAGCAAAAGAAAATAAATAAAATGTTAGAATTTTTCCAAACCAGATCAGTCTTGTTCTCCTCTCTGTTTACTGAAGCTGTTCTGTGGATTGACCTGTTTGTGCTGCTGCTTGCCGTAACGTTGGTGTTACTTATTAAAATGTAGATATATGAAAGTTGTAGGACTTTTTACCTAAGGTAATCATTTCAACAACAAATGCATCAGTCATTCAGCTGTATTTTTATCATTTAAGACCTACCAGATTCTGTTTACCAGCAGTATACTCCCGATCATTAGACTGGATAATTAATTTACCAAGTTAAAAATGTAGAAATGTTGCTAGCAGTGACATGAATTAATTTAATACTGTACAGCAATTATATATTAACATATGATGTAGAAATGTTGCTAGCCATGACATGAATTAATTTAATACTGTACAGCAATTATATATTAACATATGATGTAGAAATGTTGCTAGACCTGAAGTGAATTAATTTAATACTGTACAGCAATTATATATTAACATACGATGTAGAAATGTTGCTAGACCTGACATTAATTCATTTAATACTGTAACCTCCACAGTGACAAGAAATGGAAGGCAGAAGAAGATATAGAACTATGGTTTTATATGGGCCTTAGGGACTACCAGACTAAGGTTGAAGAGAAGACCATAGTCTTCTGCTAGCAGTCTTAGGCCTGGGTCTACAACCAACATGAACATGAATTCAAAACAGGGGCCTTTGCAGTAGTATTATCAAGGCAAGTTAATCACTTTTCTTAATGAGTAGCAATATTACCCTATTCTTCAGGCTGTAATAATATTAATGCTGTCAGGTACATAATAGAAAGTGAGAGATTATATTCTGAAAGATTTAATGGACACTAGTAATAGGTGTAAAAGTATGAGATTAAGTGTATCTTGGGCCCTGGGTTGCATAAATCTACATTTTCTTTTGGAGGCATCTCCCTAATCAAAGACAATTTGAACTGATGTCATTATAATCCATCAATGTCCACCTCAAATGTCCGACTGCAAAAAAAAATTGTCTAAAGTAAAGTATTCTAATCTGCTTTATACAAATGTATACTAGTCCTGCAAAGCCAAACTAATGACTGTTTAACTGATTATAACAGCAGGGTAAGGCATTTTCATCCACGGACAGTCACACTACTCAGCAATCATAGCCCTATTTATCACTGTGTATACTTCAGGCATCTGACTGTGTTAAAAATAATATTTGTGGACAGAATAATGTATTTCGAGTTTGTTTCACACAAACTCATATGTAATCTAAGTATTCAGGCATACTTCACATAAATGCACACTAGTCCTGCAAAGCCAGATGGTTTAAACTGATCAAATGACAAGAAGGTTAGTTACTTAAGTTACTTTTATCCTCAGACAACCTCCACATCAACCCATAAGTTATAGTACCTTTGCCTTGTACACCCCATCAGATAGAATTCAGAAATAATACCTCTCAAATCTCTTAGTGCATGAATCAAGACAAAGACAAAAACAAACAAAAAATAAATAAATAATGAGGGCCAAAGGCCCAGAATCAGGGACAGATTTAATATATTGTTGTTATATATTTAGAAAGCTGTTAGAATTAACATTTTTTGCATTAGTATGCATTTTCAAAAGAACATGAAGCCAACAACTCAAATGTTTGTCATTAGTTGGATACTGTAGTCATCAACAATTTGTCAGAAAATCACACATTTTATGAGGAACAAATCAGAAAAATGAGGTAAAGTCAGGTGTATTCATTGAGCTCAGGGACAGTTAAGGGCTATGGCCTTTCAAACTTGTTTCACATAAACAGTAGACAACTCACAGGTATTCCAGCTTATTTCACACAAGTGTACATTAGTCCTGTAAAACAAGATGATTAAGTATGTAAAAAAAAACAATATGGTAAGTTATTTTCATTCATAAAGAGCTCCCACCCCAACCTAGCAGTTACAGCAATGTTTTTGGGTTCACCTAATCTGATTATAATAAAAATGATACAGAGCAATGCAGAACAACAGCAAAAATAATGAGGGACAAAGGCCCAAATTCAGGGACAGATTTTAAATATTGCTCTGAGATACTTAGAAAGTTGCTGCAATAACAATTTTACTTTAACGTGTGGCTTCTGAAGGAAATGAAGTCTAAAACAAATGTTTTGCCATTATTTAGTGTCTGAAATCCTCAGAGTTGCCAGAAAAATGCAAATTTTATGAGGAATAGATCAAAATGAGGCAAGTCGAGGATATTCTGCCAACTCAGTGACAGTTACAATTTGTCTGACAAAGAAAAAAAAAACAGTTCTTATTTCATACAGATGCACACCAACTCTCTAAAATCAGAATGTAAGCTGAGCAAATTACAAGATGCTAAATTGTTTCCCTTCCCATTTTTGGACTGTAATCCTCAATGATTTGCAAGAAGACCACATATTTTATGAGACACAGATAACTTACCACTGAAAGAAACCCTTTCTGAATCTCAGATAAGTCTGTTACAAAATAAATTGAAAGCAAATGAAAAACACAATATATTATAGTTTACCACATAATACAGACACTTACTAATGGCGTTAAATAACAAAACATTTTATTTCAGGTTTAACCCGGAAAAAAAATAATTTTGAGTACTTATAAATTTGAATCTTATGTGGGTATAGAACATGAAGTTATAAACACAAGACAGTCCATTTGCCAACCAGAATACAATATGGGTATGATAAATATACAGTTAAATCCTTTTAGACACACACACACACACACACACACACACACACACACACACACACACACACACACACACACACCAAAATGTTAAATTCTATGGGCACAAAAAGAAACCAAACAAAAAATAACGACCCTCTAAAGTACAGTCTTTGTTGTTGTTTTATTAATATTTTGTCAATATTATGGTGTACTAATGTTAACTGAAAAGAATGCACTCAGGACACATTGACTTAGCACCAGAGGCCCCTTTCTCACTTCTCTGTCTGTGAACTTCATGTCCCCTTACCTATGGTAACCAAGTTTCACACAAGTTCTTTTCACATGCAGGCATGCAAATGATTCCAAGGGAAGGCTGACAGAATTCTACAGTTCTCCACAGCTTCCTTCCTGTCACCAGGCTGGAATAACTAGGGACCTCCAGTTACTTTCTTCTCTTGCTTAAGCCAAATATTAAATCAAACACATTAATATTTTCATTGATAGCAGACTCAAACAATTTAGCTAAGTGGAGATTGGAGACACTGCTTTTTATCCTATAGTGGTAAATGATAACCATCCTCTCAAGTAATAAATTGTAGTAATACAGGTACACAGGATCTTCAATGGGAAGTAAACTTTACCTAAGCAATAAGTCAAACAGTGCAGTTATGAATTAAATATGCTTAGGAATAAGAAAGTACACATGAAATATCTAAATAACAGGAACACTTAAAGTAAACCTCCCACCTAGGATCATTATATACATCTAACTGCTTCTAGCTTAAAGAGTATTGAACTCTTAGTACTATAAATCCCTAGAGGTTAACAGGCACAATCTCCAGATAGCAAACCTATAGGGAAATGGTCCCCTCAGTATCTTCCAAGCAAAGAGAAATAGAACAAATATCAGCCTCAAATATTTAAACAGATTTCAGGTCATGACTTCTGCTCTGTTCCCCTGAAATCATTACATAATTTCCTTTTCATAAAACATTACAAAAGCTTATTTTAGTCAGTTTATTTTTTTACAGCTAGAATTAAACCAGTGTTTCCACCTATAAAGGACAAGGGCTTAATTACATCAGCCCAGATACAATGGAAATTACCAGTACGTAACATCTCTTAACTGTCTGCATTTTAATGTCTGCTTTCTTGTGACAGTTTCAGTCAGCTACACCTCTGAAGCAGACTGCAAGTACATATTCTGACCTACTAGTAAAGGAGATGAAAAGGATATAGCTTACATTTCAAATAATAGGTTCATGCATTTCCATTCCGTTCACTTGTTTTAGATTTAGAGAGAGAGAGAGAGAGAGAGAGAGAGAGAGAGAGAGAGAGAAATAATACATAATGCCGTTAAATCAGTTTTCCTTAACTTGGCACTATCATAACAAATGTTATGGAGAGGATACTCAGTACTGCTTTGGTAGCTTGAAAACAGAACAGCAGGTGCTATTTAAAGTGCGTAATGCCCGTACTTTACAATTCTACTGCAGCACACAGTCTGTGCTATAGCAACAATCTTCAACATATGAAACAGTGCATGGTAAGCATTCATACAAGCACTAGCAGATGCATGCGGACTGCATTTTTGATCAGGTTCTAAGGTGTGTACTTCATAACATACTGCTTCAAATACTGAAGAACTCATTCTAGTGTCAACAAAATTCTGCATCATAAATGTAAAGTATATAAATTGCCGACAGCTCACAATGTCGACTCCGAAATGTTCAAACTCCTTTGCCAATAGCTGCTCTGGCTGGTTGGGATAGAAAAGGGGAGATCTTTTGGCCTAGAATAGGAGGAAGTTTATTTTGGCTCTCACTCTGTCTATTTGGAAATGGAAGTTTAGTGACTGATCAAGCCATAGTCCTACATATTTGAATGTGGAGATTCCTTCTATGGAATGGTTGTGTAGGTCAAAGATAGTTAAAGAGTTAGAAGGTGTTTGAGGAATTTTGTGTGGAGTTCCAAAAATCATAATTTTGGTCTTGATAGGGGTTGAGAAGTAATTTATGTTTTTTGAGCCATTGATGGTGCTCATGTAAGTCTGACTGGAGTTCGCACTGAATGTTGGTATAAAAGTGTCCTGATCGGTAAATCACCATATCATCAGCATAGAGCATAAGAGGGAGATGGGGGAGGTCACAAGGAAGTTTGTTAATGAATATGGAAAAGAGGAGGGGGCAAGAATGGATCCTTCTGGTACATCTTTGGTAATAGGTGCAGATTCTGATTGGGAGGATCCTGATTTAACTCTGTAGTGACTGTCAGTGAGGAAGATTTTAAACCAGGGAGCAGCATCTGGACTGATACCAATTTGAATTAGTTTGTTTAGGAGAAGATAGTGATCAATGAGGTCAAATGCCTTTGCTGGGTCTATAAATCGGGCACCTGTAAAGAGGTCAGTATCAGAGTTTAGCAGGATGTCATCAGTTAGGGATCAAAGTGCTATCCTAGTACTTTATCCAGGCCAAAATCCATGCCATTTGGAGGAGAGCAAGTGGTAATGCTGTTAGGTTGGGTATAGACTATGTTTTCAAGAAGTTTGCCAAGAATTGGGAGGATGGA
The DNA here is from genome assembly GCF_019279795.1 of Protopterus annectens. Classification (NCBI taxonomy): domain Eukaryota; kingdom Metazoa; phylum Chordata; order Ceratodontiformes; family Protopteridae; genus Protopterus; species Protopterus annectens. Next base: position 15,840,652 of record NC_056746.1, read on the forward strand.
TATTAGACAGAAGTGAAAGGTATCATTTGGGGTGGTTTGCCTTGGGAGAGGTTTAATTAGAATAATTTTAAAATCTGTGGCATGATGTTTTGTGTGAGACATAGATTATATATGTGGGTAATAGGAAAACATAGATGCTCTCTGCAGTGATATAAGAACCAAGGTCTGATGTTGTCAAATCCATGATGGGTATCCGTAGAAATATTTTCAAGTAGAATAGAAACTTTTTGGGACTTATGCATTTGAAGTGGAAAAGGGAGATGAATGGTGGTGGAGTGCTTAATGCATGATCTGTGGGAGGTGTGGAGTTTATTGATGGAAGATTACTAAATTCTTTAAGGAAATTTTCCAAAGAAAGTTTTGCTATACTACATTGAATGCTGTTTGTAGACAGGGTATCTTGAGGAGGTTTTCTTCCTATAAGTAAGTTAACCTCTTTCCAATAGTGTTTGGCAGAAAGTAACAGGGCAATTTGTTTTTTGTTTGGAAATTTCTTTTGTGCCTTCTGATGGGCTTCTTGGAAAGCTTATGCAAGACTATAAATAAGGTGTGGTTGTCAGTTGTGGGGGTCCATTTCCATTTTTGCCATACTTCATCCCTTAGTGTTAAAAGATGTTTGAGTTCAGTGGATAGCTATTCAGTTTGCTGGGTATATAAGCCTGTGGATAAGAGGGTAGAATGTGTCTTGCAGCTGGAATAGAAAGTTTCTTAGGCTATCAGTTGCTGTTTTAGGGTCATATAAGGACATTATAAGAGTCCAGCTGTGGGCTGTGAGAAAAGTTCCAAGTTAGTCTATATTTATGCTTCTCTGGTTTCTGAAGGCTTTTAATATTGATGGTAGTTTTATAGGATGGTTGACAACTGTAAAGGTGAATGTGTAGTGAAATATAATTTATTTAGGTTCTATACTAATAGTGCAGTGGATTAGATTAACAAATGAAAGCCAAGTAGGCCCACAGATACAGGTGTTTATAAGTAATACATATAATCCCTGTGTAAAATGTTGAATTTGAGTGTTCAGATTCAGATGTTAAATGGAAGGAGTTCCATAGCAATATATTAGTAGTAAAGGAAATTAAAAAGTAGATTACCAATAAAATAAACAAATACAAAACGCATGAAAAAAAATCAGTAGTAAGTTCAAACAAGTAGCAACAATGACTTGGATGAAGAAAAGCAAATCAGTTTGAAACCATCATTAAAACCATGGTCTGAGTAGTACGAGGGAGATGTAAACAGGTCAGTTAAATAAATCAAGGAATAAAACTTCATCTGAATGTCCAGTGATACTTGCAGGTCAGAGATGAAATATGATGAAAGAGTAACACATCTCAGAAAGATGGCAGCCGACAAAGAAAGCAATCTTTTTACACAGTAGCAAGAAATGGTCAGCTGAAAATTCACAGAAACACCGGTTTATTCATGTGCAGAAAACAGCAGGCATCACCAAATGGCTGTAAAGCCATTTAAGTTAAGGTCAGCTATGACCCTCCTATAAGCCATAGACAAAGGAGACAGAGTACAGCATAAAGGCCATTGTTGTCTCCTGTGTCTAAATACAATCCCCCTATTAAATGAGAAAAAAAAATGTTTTCCCCTCAAAATATCTACCAGGAGTAGTGTTGCAACAAGGTAACCAGTGTTTCTACCTTTAAAATCAGTTACTAACAGATATTCCATATCAATGTGTACAGTTATACCCAACACTGCGATATTTCAAATTACGACTAGAAGATGAAGGGGTGATGTGAAAAGGAAGAAACTGTCCTGTATAAAAAGGAGCAAAAAGAATCATGATGCATAGTTAGCTAGGATAGCTCATAGGTTCATCTATGGTCACTTGGCTGGCCCTTTAAAGCCTAACCTTGCTTCTCAAATGTATCTGGCAAGTTTTCCAGACTTCTGAGAATATCATAATAGTTAACATGGTTCCACATTTCATGCCTGTGATGTCCAGATGTTTGGAACAAAAACATTACAGCTGGAATATCCTTCATTTTGTATATAATATTGCCTAGTAACCTGTCAACTGTAGCATTGTTTTGTTGTGATGTGACCTATAAATTCACCTTATTTCTTAATGCATATCAACAGGTCAAAATGTAGCTGCAAGATAGATTTTTTTATTTAATTCCATAGGGGAGAGATTTCATCTGTAGTGTAAAACAGAAGAAAATAACGTAATACTGTGTTGATAGCTGTTGCTTGGGAGAGACAAAATCAATGCGGTTTACATACAAGTTTAGACCTCCTATGTCTAGCTTAGACTTAGAGAAATCTTTGAAGAAGACTGTTTCCTAGGAGAATACACCTTAGACATATGGAAAGCAGACATAAAGGGTTATTACTGACTGAACCTATCACAACAGCACAGGGAATTGAAAAATAATCTATAAGACTTCTAAGTCTTTCTTGAGTAACCCTTCTTTACAGTCATGCAAATATGCTCTACTCAGAGTATTAGTTATGTGAATTAATTTGTCAGGATTGTACTTTTTGTAAATTTATAAATTGTTACTAGGCTAACAACTTGGGAGGGAGGGGAGCTTTTCTAAGTCTAGCCAAGTTTTCTTGAAAAAATAATGAAGCCCTGTATCCAAATAGGGCACTGAGGAACAGACATCTGTAGCTATCTCTGTCCATAAGGGACATGGATGCCAGACTTGGTGTAAATTTGCTATTCCACATCCACTGGTTGAGGTTGTACTTCAGTTGTATAATAGAAAAACTCAGCTTCACATGGATGGGAAGCCTGTTCCACAGGAGGGGCAGTCTCTGGGATACATGTCTGTCTCTCCAGCATGTATATTTAAGTCACAGACAAAAGTCATATCCTTAGACCCTGTGTTTCTAGTACTGTTTGACTTGCAAATATGCAGGGGATTCAGAAGTGTGTGGTTTGTGGATGCCTTGTATGTCAGGCATAGATCACCCCTCAGCAATCTATAGGGACTGAGTAGAGGAAAAGGGCTTTAAGGCACTCTGCATAAGGCAGGTTTGTTATGTATTGTATTATTTTGTAAGGAACCTCTGAGGTTGTTCTAGTTGCTGCACATACCTGGTCTGGTACATACCGAAGGGAACATTGCACTCTATGATTGGTCTGATAATGGCGGAGTACAGTAGGATAATGACCTCTTTGGACCTAGATGCCATGCCCTTACATATATGTTGTACAACATAAAAGGATTTCCTCACCAATGTGTTCATATGCTGGTTGAAGTTAAGGCTACTGTCTATGTGTGAAGCACAATCCCTGACCACTGGGTTGACTCTTAGGAGCATATTATCAACATGGTAATTAGCCGGGATGGTTGGCTTCCCAAAGGATGTAATTATGTATTTCTTTGCACTGAGTTTAAGATTATGGCTTTAGCACCATTTGTTAGTCAAAGATAGGCCTTCTTGAAGAATGCTAGTGTCTGCAGGGGAGTCGATGATAAACCCTTAGCTTGCAATCATCTGCAAACTTAGTCATAAATCTTCAGTGTTTACTTCCACTAAAGAGAAACAGATGCCAAAAATGAGCAGAACCAGTACTGAGCACTGGCAGGCTCTGCTTGTGACTGGCCTCTTGGTGGAGGTAGCCTCACCTATTTTGACCTTCTGCGTCCTATCAGTGAACCAGTTGGCTATCCAATATGTGATAAATGGGTTTATACCTAATTTAGTGAGTTTGTCTATAATACCTGAGTGGGGTATTATATCAAAAGCCTTAGCCAGGTCGAGATAAGCTGTGTGCACAGTCTTGCCCTCATGCATTATTTATCTTTCCATAGCCTTAAATATGAGGCTGGTCAGACTTATGAGCTTTTCGTTACCTGGATTGGTGGTTGGACCTTCTTTGGGCAAAGGAATGACTATAGCCATCTTCCATTCCTTGGGCACAAAACTTGATTGTATGCTACAGTTAAAAAGTGATTCAAGTGGACCATTGAGGTCATGCTTCATGTTATTTACTAAGCATCCCGGGTTGTTATTGGGAATCATCAATGCAGTGTTTTTGGCCCTGTAAAGTTCATTGAAGAACTGTTCCCTAGTAATGGTTGGGGTCATACATTTGCAAAGACAGTAACTGCCTTTGAAGTCTTGCTGATGTTTTATGTAAAGATTTTTTAAACATGATGTAGACTAGGTTAGGATCTAACTCCATTATATTTCTTTTGCCATAGATATAGCCATAGAAATTTTAACTACAAAAACTATGGCTAAAATCAATCTTTTTTTACTCATGTCTAACATGTTTAAGCATCTGTCAGAGTCCTAGATCCAAAAAATAGTCTACATTCCTGAAATATTATTGTACCTAAGCATTGTTAACTAACATCTACCTGAAGAGTTACAGACTGCAATACATCATAGAATTTAAGTGTTTGTGATGTAGTGACCAGATTTTTAAGTATTTCAGAGGGTTTTATTACGCCATTAAAGAAACCAATGCTACATCATGCTTTAGGAGCTTCCCGGGTATTACTGTTACATCAGACACGTTAAGGGTAACTTGGAAGCATATGTCCTTTTACTTAGAAAATGCAAAATAAATTATTTATCACAAGGCTTTTTCATATTTAAATTGCTTTATCAGATTCAATGTTAAGAAGAACATGCCCATGTACTCTGGAGAAGTTATGCATATCTGGAGTTTACTTTTGTTTAACTTTTTTATGTATACTTTTGTTTAGCTTCATTTTGTTTAGAACTTTTACCAAATGTAGGTAATTTTCCAACTTGGTAGCATTCCACCTTAGGATATTATCAATAATATTGAAAACACCAGCTAGCAGTTACATTATTCCTCTTACATCACTCTGGAACCCTTCTGTAGCTGAAGAGATTCCAAAAATGTAACACATGAATTGGTATTGCTAGGATGTGTATTAAATATGCACAGCTTGGAAATAATTTAATCTGCTTGATTTGCCTAATTCTTGGTCAGCACCAAACACAGTGAAGAATGTAAGATTAGGTTGGGTTGCAACTATTTCCTAAATAATTTGTAGCAGATTGTGTTCTCTTTTTATCACTTGTGTGAGTTTTCATGATCTCTACAAATCTTTAATCTGACCTGCTTCATGACTGTCACCATGCTATTTATCATTTTCTTTGGTCCAATCTGCTTTATTATGACACTAATAGTTTCCATTTGCTTTAATTTTTGATCAGCTCTAGCTCTGGGAGCAACTGGGGACTGTTTTTAGAGCATGAATCACTAGTATGACTGGCAACTCGTAGTGTAGAGGGATAAAGCCTTAACTATAGCCAAGGAGACAAGAGTTCGACTAGTGGCATAGACATTTAATAATCTTGTCAGGGGAGGATTGTGTGCCAATTCTTGGGAGAGGAGGAGTAGCACAGGATGCATACAGCTACAATCCCTCAAAGGAGGTGAGGCATTGTGATGTGTGTCCTGGAAGTGGGTTTTTCTCAAACTAAACCACTACCTGGTAGCATCTTTTGTTACTGTGTGGATGGAAGCATGAACCTGGGGGGGCGTTGTAGGTCCTCAGTGATGCCAGGAGAATGTCTATTTACCCAGAGGGTATGGTTAGGCCATGAAAATGTCCTTATTTCCAGGATGCTGGTGATGCCACAAGCACTCCTCATTGCTGCATGTGTGACTGTGTCTTTCATATAGCAGTTGTCCCCATACTGTACTGAGGTAATTCCTTAGTAGGGGGAATGAATGGGCACATTCTAATTGGGGGAGGATTGTGGGTTATCAGTCACTGGGGTGAAATCACAAAATAAATACCTGGCAATGCCTTAGTGGATATATTGATATTCTACTCACCTTGCAAGCAACCCGTATCTTGAGATTAATCACATTTTTTGCTAACTTTCATCAGGATGTTTTGTTTTTTGCAGAGCAATCAGTTTTACTGTTGTGCGATATATGCTTCTGAGCTTGCTGGTAAATATTAATTACAGAAGCTCTTTTACTGCATCTACCAGACAGATCAGCATCATTGTCATGAATACCTTGTTTTTGCACTTATATTATGTACTTAAACATAAGATACTGCAGCTGACTGTTCTCCTTGAATATGCTTGGAGTTTTTGCAATTATACTTCAAGAAAGTACACATATTATTTTAGTATTATCAGATTTATTGCTCTGGCATTTAGCTTTGTTTGACTTGCAGCCTATACTTACTAAGAATTCATTCTGTAACAGTACAGCAGGAATTATTCTAATCATAGGAAGTGCTTCAATTACATTGTAATTCAGAATTTTTGGTTTGCTTTATACTGATCGTAGAAGGGCACAACATGAGTCAATAATTTGTATTTCTTGCATTTGTGCTCATAATATAGCTAAACTTAACACAACAGACTTCTGTTTCTGTCCTAACTGTGTCAAAATCATGTTTGTTAACTTGTATACTTTAATATTAATATTAATTAATATTATAATATTATAATATTAATTTAATATTAAGGTTAACTGATTAAATATGGATTCAAACAATATATTGCATTCAACCCCTATATCAACCATTATGCTTTTAACCAGCAGATTTTCTGACCAGCATTTATTATTGCCACCATTACCAGTGGTGGCTAAGTTCATACTATCATAATTACTGCAGCTGACAGCTTTATTCCCTTGAAAATCATTTTCTGTGTTCACTATGTACAACTAAATTGTGCCAACAAATATTTACATTTTGATCTACTTAATTTGCATTTGTTGTATTAATATCTTTCTGAAACCTTTTATTTCACTTTTACTGACTGTTCTGAAATGGTCATAACTCTTACAAAACATACAAAAAATGCTGAATGCTTTGTTACATGCTTTATCAGGCATGTCCAAGGGTCAGCGTCCGGTGATTTCTCCTGTCCACCTGGTGAATCTGGGCATAATGGCACAATGCAGCAATTGCCTCGTACACAGACAACTCTCTCCTCCTACCACCCAACACTACAACCTGCGAGAGATGCACTTACATAGCCAACCTGGAAGCAAAGCTCTCTCCACCCAAGATTGTGCTAGACAGTCAAGAGGAGAAGGTTAACACCCACACTACACCTCAAGCAACACATAGCCCTTCTAAATCCATACCACCAACACCCACACATAGCAACACTAAACTACATATGTGGAGACCCTTAACATTAACCTGCCCAAGCAACAAGGACCTCCAAAGCTTAAACACAAACACCAATCACAACCAAAGTATCACATAGCTCACAACACCAGTGTGCCACCCAACAACAGCCCCTAAGGCAAGACAGCGTGCTCAACACTTTAGTCATTGGTGACTCTATAGTCAGGCACACTGATGACCCACTCACCAGGCTGAACAAGGAGAAAATTACAGTCAGTTGCCTGTCGGGTGCCAGGATCTGCCACATAATGCATGCACTCAAGTCACTCCACAACAAGTACAAATATGACTCTGTCATTGTCCATGTTGGAGTGAATGACTTGAGATGTACCTCCCTGGACTACATAAAAAGAGACATGGAAGAGCTCTCGGATCATGTGGCCCAGGCAGGTATGACCCTAGCTCTGAGCAGCATCCTGCCTTCACCCAGAATGATACCACAGTATAAGAACAAAATGTTTGACTTCAACAATTGGTTAAGCTTCTGGTGTCATTCAAAGGGGATCCAGTATTTGTCTGTCTGGGATGACATGATCGACAGACCACAATGCTTTGCCAGAGATGGTCTGCACCTGTCGCCCCTGGGATTCAGGTTACTGGCTAATGCTCTTGCCATCCCTATAGTGCCTTTTTTATGCAAAGTTCAAAGGACAAAATCATCACCATAACAGGTACAAGCATGCGGAATCTGAAGGTAATGCTACTCAATGCTAGAAGTCTAAACCTCAAAATGCACTCTCTTGAGGCAGTCCTAAAAATGGAGAACATCGATATCTGTGCAGTAACTGAGACCTGGTTTAAAGCTCCAGAGAGCAACCCTGCAATACCAGGCTACAACTTTTACCACACTTTTCGGCCACCAAACCAGGACCGAAACACTAAAGGTGGAGGAGTGTCCATATTCATCAAGGATATTCACACCAGGCTAGTTGCCCAACACAATGCATCTGAAATTCTCCAGGTGCAACTAACACTAGGTAAGATCGCAATCCAAATTGTAGCTTGTTACAGATCCCCCACCATGCCCGAAGATTCTCAATGCACCTTTCTAAACATACTGGAAAATATTAAGATACAACCAAACACCCTAATACTGGGTGATTTAAACTACCCTGCCATTAACTGGGAAAACTACTCGTGTACCAGCACCTTTGCCCAGTGATTCTTGGAATTCATAAATTCCAATGCCCTGGATCAACTAATCCTTAGTCCCACCAGGGGCTCCAATATCCTAGACCACCCAATCCATTCAGCACAAACCTAAAAGATTTACTGAACTGAAGAAGGCCTGAATAGGTTGAAAGCACTTTTCTTCTTTTTTACCCTTTGGTTTTAAATTAAGTTTATTGTTTAAATAAAGCCTAAAGTTTTAAATTTTCAACATTAAGGCTTCGATGCTATTTTCTAGCTCCATGGTGGTCAACTCAGGAATATTTTCTGTTTTTAATATCCTAGACCTGGTCATTACCAACATGGGAAATTGATGCTCCACACCTATGGTCACCCCCTCGTTGGTCAGGTCTGACCATAAGCTAATCACCCTTGACATCCAGATCACACCCCCACCCCCCAGTAAGGAAACCTACATAAAAAACTTCTCCAAAGCTAACTTCATGCTACTCAAGTCAGAAGTGGCAAACTTCATGACACCCATGTAGATGGGAACTGAAGGTTCGACTGCTGAATCCTACACTAAGTCACTATACAAGCACATCCACTCGTGCATGAATCATGCCATCCCCAATAGAACCAAGATGCTCTCCTCCAAAAAAGGAAGCCAATCTGGTGGTCCCTTGCCATAAACAAACTTTACAACAAAAGGAAGAAACTGTTGCAGAAAAGAGGAAAATCCCAGGATGCAAAAACTCCCTTACCAGCTTCAGTAAGAAGCTGAGATCCCTCATAAAATCTTTCAAAGCTAGTTACGAAAATAAAATTGTCAAAGATTCCAAAGACAATCACAAGGCATTCTATAGCTATGTCAAGAATCTAAATGGCAATGCTCAGATCTGTTCTGAGCTACAAAGAGTGGCATTAAATATACTGATCCCAAGGATATTGCCAATATCCTAGCAGATTGATTCAGTGCAAACTTCACCCCCCTCTCACCCCCTAAAGGGCCCATCTCAATACCAAAAGATTGCCAAATTCCAGTAAAACCGGCCACACAGGTAAAAAACGCACTCTCCAAAACTAAGAATACAGCATCCATGGGACCAGATGACATCCCACATGAACTACAAAATGAACTGGCACCACACCTAAGTGACATGTTTAATCATAGCTTCACCTCAGGCTATGTGTCCACTGAGTGTTGCACAGCTACAGTTATTCCACTCCACAAGGGGGGATCTACCTTGGATCCTGGGAACTACAGCCCCATCAGTCTGACGATCCTGATCTGCAAGGCCATGGAATGTGTTATCACAGAACTTATAAACAAAGACATTGGCAACCTTTAAACACTGGTCCCATGCAGTTTGGGCTGGTGAAGGGCCGATCTTGTCTCCTGAACCTTATTGACTTCTTCAAATCAGTCTCCAGAGCTGGTAGACAAGGGTAAGGTGGTCCACATAGTCTATCTGGACCTCACCAAGGCCTTTGACACCATTCCCCACTCTATAATCATAGATAAACTTACTAAGCTGGGCATTAATCCCTACGTCACTCGATGGGTTTCCAACTGTCTTACTGACAGAACCCACACTGTAAAAGTAGCCGACTCCAAATCCAGCTTCAGACAAGTGACAAGTGGACTACCTCAAGGTTCAGTCTTGGGACCGCTCTGAAGTACAGACCAACACTAAGGGACTCCGGCTAACAAAGTTTGCAGATGACTGCAAACTGGGAGCCATTATTGAATCCCCAAAATTATATGGATATTCTACAAAAGGGCCTTACAGAAACAGATGCTTGGTGCCAGAGCCATGGGCTCAAGCTCAATGCCAAGAAATGTATAGTTATCCCCTTTGGAAAAAAACATGTACCCGTGAATTACTACATAGGCGGCAGTACACTAAACACCGAAAGTGTGATAAGAGACTTATAGCCACAGGTGAACAGTGGTTTCAACTTTGTTAACCACATCACCACAACAGTCAGGAAATCCTTCTATGTGGCACAGCTCATCACTAAGGAATTTTCATCCAGAAAAAAGGAGGTCATTGTCCCACTGTATTCTTCCCTCATTAGACCCGTTATAGAATACAATGCCCTGTTTGGTATGTACCTCTCAAGACTTCTGCAACAACTGGAAAGGCCGCAGAAATACCTCACTAAAAGAATCACAGGTCTAAAGCAGATACCCTATACTGACCGTCTAAAAAACTCCGCCTATACTGTGTCACCTATCATCTACTCAGAGGCGATCTCTGCTTAACATACAAGGCCATGTCAAACCCAGAGCTGTTGGACAGGCTACACTTAAAGAATTCCCAATCCCTCAGAGACACACACTCAGGGATCTAAACCTTGTCATCACAATGAATAAAACATGCTGGAGGGATAGGTTTCTGACCCAGAGACTCCCCAGACTCTGGAACAGACTGCCCATACATGTCAAGCAGAGTGCCTCTTTGGCCCTCTTCAAAAGGAACCTTGATGATTGGATGGGAGCTAGGAAATTCACCCCGGGGATCATGTCAGTCGCTCTGCTAGACAGGTGTCCAGAGAAGTAAATACTGTGGGAAGAAATAGCCAGGGAATTGTTATGGCTAGGCTTGTATAGGCCCTAGAGCCAATAGCCTAGTACCAACCTATGAACCTATGAACATACAGAAAATACAAACTTGATTATTGGAGTTATACAAAATCATTTAGACCAGATATAAGCGATGTCTATTAAACTGAAGACATAGGTTGACAAATTGTGATGCTGTTATTGCTCGCTGGATTCAGAGCCGCGATCTGTAGTGCATGCTTCATGTAGTACGGAGTGCGTACCAGGATCCATAGTGCATACTTCATGTAGTACGGAGTGCGTATGAGATGTTCACAAGTTTATACTAGGCTAACAACCATCAGGATCTTTACTAGCCTAGCTGAGCAAGCCAATCCAGTTTTACCCCTAAGTTCCTTGGATGCCTATGTGATGGGTACGTTAGTAAAGAGGTAGCTAAGGGGCATGTAGGGTGGGTGTGTCAGTTTGGGATTAATTTACTTACTGTCAACCTTTACCCATCATAGACAAAGGGGCTAGACTGGGGTGAATTTGTGATTTCCCATCCAGTGATTAAGGTTTTTTGAATAGGGTCAGGGATGAACGCTGCTTCACATAGCTGGGGAGCTTATTCTGTAGTGCAGGGATCCGTTGAGATACATCAGTCTCTCCAGCATGTTCCTTTTATGTTGCAGTAATACTGACAGGTACACGATTCAGAAACAGAATTACATATCCGATGACTTGATGATCGATGGATGACTTGAAATCGAGTTTGAAATAAAGGAGCCATGATGAATGAGAAGTTGAGACTTCATTACAGCAAGTGCAACACTCACGGTCCACCATAGGTAAACCTTATTTATCTGCCTTAGGTGAACAACTTGACTTGCCTGAGGTAGTGATGATGTCACTAGTACACTAAGTGTGTCCTTATATTTTGCCAGTAATGTTAATTTAGTAACTGATGTAGTAAAGAAATATTGGCTCATCTTATCCAGTAATTCAGAAATTAAGGATGTCGTAGGGGATAAGCCAAGTTTCTCCTTTAAAAATAAAAAAATCCCTAAAACCTATGTTGTGTTACCCTAAAATTGGGAGCAGTATGTTTAGAGATTTAACTTTTCTCACTGTTCCTTGTACTAGCTGTAATTTTTGTACTTACATTGATTCTTTTGGGTCTTTTGAAAACCCTGATATGAGAAAGGTGTTTATGTTTAAAGTTAATGCAGACTGTTGCTCTTTGAATGTGATCTATTTAGCTGTCTGCCAGGAATTTCTATGTAGGGAAGACAAATAGGCACTTAAAAGATAGAATTAAGGAACATATATATAACATTAGGAATGGGTCCCATAACAATGCTTTAGCTAAACATGTCAATGAATGTGGTCCAGAGCATAGTTTTAAATTTTTAGTTATACAAAAGGTGGTAATGAATGAACGTGGTGGAGACCTTGAGAACTGGACTGAAGCCACTGAGACTAGATGGATAATGGGCTGATTTGGGCTGGGGCCTTAATGACAAAGTACCATTGAAACCACTTCTTAAGGCAAGATCATTGTATAGATCAGTATGTTATTTAGTTTCTATTTTTAACTCATTTGCATTTTTGTTGTATTTTGAGTTACTTAGATTGTTGTTAAAAGATGCCTTTAATTGTTTAATTGAAAGTATAGAGGTGTAGAAGAGATTCATATGAATGTAAAATAATTGTCAGGCTCTTAGATTAAAATTACAATATGCATGCTGAAATATTTAACAGCATAATTTGACTGTGATATTGGATAAGGGTGACCTCTGGTCAAGGTACATTGTAAAATACAATGATATTAATCTGGCTATGGTGATGGTTGTGCCTCTTTTCCTGGCAAAAAACATCTGACATGGGGCAGCCCACTTAATAACCCTTCTCTTAGCAGGTGTGAAGAGTGAATCTCTGGGTCAAAAGACGAACATGCCATTGAAGTAATGTGCACTATAAATGGGAGAACAGTCTTTTATGTTCTCTGCAAATGCAAAGTCTTGTATTTGTGGAAAGCAGAAAACAAACAGAATAATTTTAAGCAGAAACTTGGTGCTCATCTTTAATTCTGCATACCATGTGACGATTATTGTGTGGAGGCACTTTTCTCTTTGAGTAAACAGTGTTGAAAATATGTGGCAAAGATGTCCTAAACTACCAATGTCTTGGTCTGTATTTAAATCTGGCACATTTAGCCTTAAAATGTTTGCAATGTTTAATATTTTAATGTGCAACTTATGAACAGCAAATTTTATTTAATGTAATAAAAGTAGATTTTTCTTATCTCGAACAGCTGCATACAGCCTTATTCTTCTTCATTTTTTCTGATTCAGACCTACCCAGTACTTAATCAAATTGAACATGATCTACCCAATACCTTTAATTCCAACTAGCATGTATGGTGCAGGAGCAAAAAAAATAAAAGTGATGGTTGGATGGTCATTATTAGGACAGGAAAGGAGACAGTGCACACTATTCCCAACACAAATGTGCAGCAACTGTTACTGGGAACGACACATGTGCACTCTCTGTCTCTCTCTCATTACATTATCAACTGTCATTAAGTTGACTAGAAACTTCCTAGTCTAATGATTTTTTTTTTGCATAAAATGTCTTGACTGCCACATGCTGTTTTCCAAACTCGTTTAGGACATAAAATCATTTTATCAACAATTTTTCTTTTTGCCTAGTACCATACAATGGACAAGGCAGTATGGTATCTTGTAGATGGCAACATTTCATTATGGAAGCCAGGCAACCTCAGCAGTTTTAATTTTTTGTGGTATTTACTTCGGCAACCGAAACCAACCAATGACAGCTGCCAGTTTTCTGGGTAGAGAGCAGGCTTGCATTGTGGACTGCCATGTTCTTGTTAATCTGTGACAATTCTCCTTAGATGTCATTGTGTATTTAATATACTTACTGCACTCAGGCCTCTCAGCTGTCTAGAGTTTTGCCTCATATATTTGGTCTATTCCTCATAAAATGTGTGGTTTTCTGGTAAATCATTGAGGACTGAAGTCACTAAACAGTGACCAATATTTGAGATTCAGACTTCATATCATTCTGAAAATGCAGACTAACACAAGACCTTTTATTCTAGCAACTTTGTAAGGTTATAAGAGCAGTATTTAAAGTCTGGCCCTATTTTTTGGCCTTTGTCTCTCCATTATTTTTGGATTTGTCCAGATGTCTCGTATTAAGAGGTTAATAGATATGTGTTAAGTGAGGAGAGAAATCATCAGCACAGCCTTCTTTTGTTCATTTATTTGTTGAGATAATTGGTTTTGACTTTACATATTGTAACAGCTATGTAGTGTGTGACACAAAGCACATTAATGCATTTTATAAAGGAGCCATGTAATATCATTCCAATGTAGATTATAACAATAGCCATCAATGCACTGGTGATGCTTTGCAAACCAAGTTACAATTGCATTCCTGCGCAGTATTTCTTCAAGCAAATAGCACCCCTTCGAGCAAAACATTTGAATAAATTAAACTGAGGAAGCCCTCATCCTAGTCACCGAGGTAAGCCCTACTAGTCTTCTTTGAATCTGGTTGCTTCTTGTGATGGCAACTTGTACAGCTGTTCAACTTGTCAAGTTGTACCACAGGGCTGTTGGAAGTGGAGAGATCGGAAGGACTTTCATTTTTCCAGCAGATATTATGAAGACAAGGTCTGCATGAGGGTGTGTAGCCTTCTACACACCCCATGGAAAAGTGATATCTGAGTGAAGACTTTGTTCTACAGCATTGTGATTATCATTAACAGGTGCCTGCATACAGGAGATTGCTGTAGCATTTGAAATGTTGTGTAATAAGTCTGAAGTGACAATACCAGTCAGAATAGTATGAAGAACTGAATAATATTCTACAAGTAACAACTGAAACAGCCAAAAGCAACTTGAGGCTGCCACAGATGTCCACTCAAAGTAGGTAAAAGTATATTTATAGCAGGTGGTTGTGATGTTTAGCTATTTTCTAGGTTATAACAGTGCATATGCCCGCTATGCCATGGAAAGGGACTGTGACTTGGTATGGGCAACCAATCATCTCTTTCAGCCATGCTTTCAAAAAACTTGTACTATGTGTAAATTTGCTGTGGGCTGCACAGGAATTACCTGTTTCCACTACAACACCAACAGCAAAATCATGGGCAGCTGAATTCATATTGGTGTCTTTTCACACATGATGTCAGTGCATTTAAGGTGATCTTTCCACACTCCACAAACCCAGTATCCCACTTTCCCCCCCTCCTACTCCGGTAGCTGTCTAACCAGACTGTGCCCCCCCCCCCCTCAGATTCCTGGATCTACCACTACATGTCTTAAAGTGGAGGGAAACAAACAGCATATTACTGATAAATTCAGTAGCTGTGCTTCCACAGAACACAAAGTGTTTTGTCCCTTTAGTGAACCTCAGTACCTGGGTTTATTAATCGATTAACAGGATCATAGGAAGTTACTAAGTTAATGGCCAAAGGGCCCTTACAAGCCTAGCCAAGTTCTATCCTTATTTCCACAATCAGCACTTAATGCCTGTGTCCAAGAGGGACACAGGTGGAACCCCTGTGGTGAATTTATGGTTACCCATCCAATCGTCCAGATTGTGTTTGAAGAGGGCCAGTGAGGTGCTCTGTTTGACATGAAGTGGGAGGCTGTTCCATAGGTGTGGTAACCTCTGGGAGACAAATCTGTCCCTCTAGCAGGTTCTGTTAATGTCACATACCAGGTTAAGGTCTTTAGAGAAAGTAACCCGTGTACCATTTGACTTGTGGATATGCAGCATTTCCAATAAAGCAGGGTCAGAGATTGCCTTATATGCAAGGCAGAGATCGCCTCTGAGTAGTCTGTATGAAGCAGAATAAATGGACAGTGATTTCAGATGACTCACATAGGACAGATGCTGAAGACTTTGAATTTTGTTTGTGAGGAACCTTTGTGGTTTCTCCAATTGCTGCAAGTGTTTGGAAAGGTACATATAAAAATGGGCATTGTACTCAATTATTGGCCTGATAAAGGAAGAGTACAAGGAGGTTATAACTTTTTTTTTTCTGGCAGTAATGCCCTTACTTATGAGGTGAGCTATATAGAATGGCCATCTTACCACTGTGGAGACATGGTGATCAAAGGTAAGATTGCTGTCAACCTCTGTGCCCAGGTCTCTCACCACTGAGTGCATATTTAAGGTGTTGCTATTGATGTGGTAGTTAGCAGGAACATTGCTCTTACTGAAAGGGATGATAATACATTTTTTTGCATTGAGTTTAAGGCAATAATACATTTTTTTTGCATTGAGTTTAAGGCCATGACTTTGGCACCAATCATTTGTGTAAGACCCTCTTGTAGGATGTTGACATCATTTGGAGATTCTATGACCACTCCCACTTTGCAGTCATCATCAAACTTTGTCAGCCACAGACCTTTCATTTTTGCTTATACTTCAGAGAAATAGATTCCAAAAAGTAGAGATCCCAGGACTGATCCCTGTGGAACACCACTGGTTACAGGTCTGCTGCTGGAGGTGGATTCCCCTATTTTGACTATATGTGTTTTATCAGTGAGTGACCCATCTAATGATATAAGGGTTGATACCTAGCTGAGTGAGTTTGTCAATGATGCTTGAGTTGGGGGATAGTGTCAAAAGCCTTGGCTAAGTTTAGGTAGGTTGTATGCACAGATTTACCCTCGTCTAGGGCCTTGGTGACTGTCTCAGAGAGGTTCACCAGGTTTAACAGGCATGATCTCCCTTTGACATATCCAAACTGAATAGGGTCAAGTGCTTTGAGATTGCCTATATCTTTGCTAATATGGTCCATGATGATTCGCTCCATGACCTTGCAGATAAGACTAGACAGGCTAATAGGTCTATAGTTACTGGGGTCAGTGGAAGCACCACCTTTGTGCAAGGGAATAACAGTGACCATTTTCCATTCAGCTGGGATGAAGCTAGTGCCTAGACTATGACTGAAAAGAGTACTCAATGGTGTTGCTAATTCTTGTTGGAGCCCATGTAGGATGCAGCCTGGGATGTTATCAGATGCCATAGATGCTGTGTTTTTGGCCTTAGAGAAGGCATTTACAACCTGTTCTTTAGAGATACAAGGTAGGGGACAGGTGGTAGGGAAGTCACGGGGTACATGTGGTGGGGACAGGGGAGTGAAGTTTTTGCAGAAACTGTCAGCCAACAGGTTAGCTATGTCAACAGGCTCAGTATATGTGGTATCATTAACTACCAGCTCAGCACAAATCTGGGCCTTTCCTTTTAAATCAGGGATTAACTAATTAATTCATTAATTAGTTATTCACTTATTTGCTTTTGTTTACCATGACAGTCTGACTAGGTAGTGCCTCTTTTCAGTGGAGGTCTGAGGAGAAAAACTCCTTATGTATAATTAAAGTACATACTGAGGTATAAAATCAATATAACAAGTAATATGCAGTTGTATTAAATTATTTGCTCTTTAACAACAGTGTTGCTGTACCTGTTAGAGGTGAACTGCTACACCAATAAACAAGTATTGTGAGTTAAACTAGAAAGGCAATCCATTCAAGTAAAACAGTTCATAACAGTGAAGTGTAACAAGTTACTGGTTATTTCTTTAACTTGAACTAGTTAACTCTATCATGCATTATTGAAACTGAGTAGTGCCCATGGCACAATTGTTCTACATTGAAATCATTGTTAGTTATGAGTTGAAGAGTATTGTTTCAGGTTAAAGGGGGTTATGTTTGAGGGACTGCAAACAGGACTGATGTCTTATTAAGGCTGAAAATATTTTTACAGGATTGTTATAATCTTTAATAGTCTTGTATTTACATTGTGATACAGTTGCAGTATATAGCTTGGGTACACATTATAGCTGCCCTTTAATTGAATTAGCTGGGTTGTTCGTAATGTGGATCTTGGCTACATGTATTGAGTACCAGTTGCCTGCTTCTGTAGCCCTGCTACACACATTTGTCTGAATCAGAAATTTATATCGTCCTTGTGTTTTTCCACACACTTGGACTACTGAGTGTGCCCTGTGCATCTGAGTCCCTTACTTATATGTCAAAGGTACAAAGTGGTCCTTTTCGAAAGGAATTCAGGGACATAACTTTGCCAAATGTCTATAAATTGGAAGACATTTTATGCCCATCATTTACTCAAAATGTGGTGTTACAGTAACTGCATATAATCTCAGATTAAAATTAGGAATTGTAACATTTTATTTTATTTGAATTTGTTTACCAGGTCAGAGTTCTGATCTCAGAGGACCAGTTTAATTCTCAGCCTGGAGAAAAGACACAATATAGTCAAAGTGTGAAAAGAAGTACAATGAAGTGAGGTTACAAGCAAAGCCTGGGGAGTTAATCACATTAATGACAAACAAGTAAACACTATATAGGGTTTGCAAACCAGCTGTAAAATATATATACAAAGGGAGGAGATGGGACTGAACCTGGAGAGTTTAAGAACAGGTAGGCTAAAGTGGAAGCAGAGAGTCAGTGAGTAGTATGGGGTTGTAGAGTCTTAGAAGCATTCCTGTAAGATGGAATTAGTGTGACTAGTTATTTTAATGATGAGTAGGTGTCTGTGGTGGTGCAGCGGTTAGCATTACTGCCTCACAGCAAGAGGTTCTCCCATTCGATCCTTGGCTGGGGTGCCTTCTGTGTGGAGTTTGCATGTCCTCCCTGTGATCATGTGGGTTTCCTCTGGGTGCTCCGGTTTCCTTCCACATCTCAAAGACATGCTGTAGGTGGATTGCATATTCTAAATTGGCCCTAGGTATGTGTGTGCGTGTGTGCCTTCCATGGAAGGCACGGCACCAGACTGGCAACTTGACACTGTAAAACTCCACTGCTGATCATGAGCAGACAGGTGATCCACTCTGGCAACCCCTAACTGGGAAAAGCTGAAAGAAGAAGTTATTTTAATGATGAGTGTGTTTAATGAAATGAATTGTATTTAGCGTGGTTGGGTTGGTAAGAGTTTAATTCTGTGTGCAATGCTAAGTATTCTGTAATTTCTTTAGAATAATTTTTTCTCTAAGTGACAGCTGAAATGAAATACCTATGTTAAAAGTTAGAGGCTAAAGTACTGAAAAACTACACTTTTGTGGCAAACAGGGGTAAAGTCATGGCTGTGAGTTTGATGACATGAAACTGATTAGTGACCCAAGAGCTGGAGCAGTCATCTGGAGAAAATGCAGCCATCACCTGCTCATACATCACAGGGGCAGGAGGCACTTCAGTACCCTGCAATACTGACATCTAGCAGAGGCTGGTGCTGTGACTGAACAGTGCAAAGGGTTTAGGATGAGTGCCTACCAAGCAGAGTGTTGGTGCAGTGTGGCCAACTTTGGGCACTTGCATAGAAGAAACATCTGACAAGAGGGCTGGATTTCTGGGAAATGACTCAGTCAAGTTGATGGGGGAGGAGGAGCTTGGGCAAGCAGATAAACCAGATGTTTATCAGGATGATGAGCACAGGGGAAAAAACATCCACTGATACTGCAGAAGTTATAAGGGTGAGTTCTAAAGGAACAAAAGGTTAGAACTTCAGCATTTACCAAAAGAGCTGAAACAAATTTTAAAGTATTCCCCTTTTGTAGCCCCACTTTCTGGAGTAATGTTATACAGCTAGTATGTAGAATCCAAATTTCTAAACATAAACAATTCATTTTTAAATCAAATCAGAAATGAAAGCTGCTATGTTCATCAGATGACATAATGAAACTTTAGGGGAAAACATTGGAAACTGCCAAAGTTATAACAAAATGTTTAACAGTATTAGCTGTTATTGTAGTTTGAAGGCCCTTTTCATGAAGTGTACTGGTATTTCTGTTCTGTAATATAGCAGTATCATGCCACCTAAGGTAGAGCTTCCATGCTGGTTTCAGCTGAGATCATGAATGTCTTATTTAAATGCCCAGTTATGAATCTGGGTAAATCTGTATGCATTGTTGTAAATAATGGCTCATAGCCACTCTTGGAGCATTGTACCCCCTGGAGCTCCTCACTCTGGTTTTTGATTTCATTCACTAGCTATTGTTCATATTTCCTGTAGCTTCTCAAAAAAACTTCCATTCACTAATGCACCCTGCATATAATTTTCTTGAAAGGATACCTGAACAAAACACCAGTGATCCCATGTCAGTACTTGTACTGGGGTATGGCTTCTTGTCCTATTCTGTGAATGTAACTACCCTCAGATCATCCACAAAAGTCACAGCACAACATCTGAGGAAGGTGGTGAATCTGGGATGCAATGTCATCACTGCCTCATTAGTGGTTCAGTTAGCTACTAAAGGCCTGTTGTTGTTATGTCTTTCGGCTTTTCCCAGTTAGGGGTCACCACAGCGGAACTCTGGTCCGCTAATGATTGGTAGTTGATTTTTACGTGCCGAGTTACCAGCCCTGACGCACAACCTTCAACGAAGGTACGCCCATTCACGCATGTCACCATGCAGAAGACGCTCTAGCTGAGAATCAAACCAGACAGCATCTTACTGTGAGGCAACAATGCTACCGCAGCACCACCACCGCGGTACTAAAGGCCTGTACACTTAGCAAATAGTATGTGTCTATGTATGCATGTATGTATGTATGTATGTATGTATGTATGTATGCATGCATTTACTTATTTATTTATTTAGTGCCACATTAGTGGGAATTTGGACTGAGGTATTCATGGACTCATTTCAGCCAAAGCCCATGCCATAGACATTTAAAAAATGGTTTTAAGGCTATGTCTATCATAAGACAGCAACACAAAATTAGGACATATGTAGAACAGTTCAGCAACCAATTGTGCAGTATATTACAGTGACATTAGAAAAGTTTTCCAGATAATAGTTTATGCCACTAGGTGAGCCATCTGGATTAAACAGACAGCACACAGGCATATGCCATTATGTCTCAGATAGTATAGTTATTCTGGACATTGATATGGAAGCTGTTGAAGTGGACATAATACTATTTGTAAAGCTAAGTAAACATTAGGGGCCAGATTCAGGAAGCCTCCGTGTAAGAGTTATAACTCTTACACGGAGGCTGCAGTTAAACTGTGTGATGTCAGCATGTCATGCATATGCATGAGGTGCATGAGGCATGCTGAATCACACTAGTAACTCTTACACGGTCCGTGTAAGAGAGTAGGGGGCATGTCTGTAGGCTAAGCCCTGCAAGCGGACACGCCCGAAGACTATAATGGCTGAAAGTAAACAGCCACGAGAAAGGCCATGAAAATGTGAATAAACACACTACACAACACATGCCCCGATAGACCATCACTGTATAAAGTGAAGAGATGTAATAAAATTAAATTAAAACCTTTTATTTTTTTTTTAAAACCCCGTAAATGTTTGCTACTGTGTGCGCGGGTGTGCTACTAGCGCAATCACAGTTAGCAGTCAGTGGAAAAGGATATAAGAACTAAATATGCAAAGTAAGCCAAGAAATAATAGCTTAGCGGTAGAGTTGCCGGCCTAAGAGTAGGCAGGCAGGGTTCGAGCCCCTACAACAACCTTTTTTTTTTTTGTAAATAAGCACTAAAAAGCCCCGACAGTATTGTACAAATGTAAATGTATTCCCTTTTGTAAAATGGAATGAAATAGAGCATGTATTTTGAAGTAACA
Source organism: Protopterus annectens (assembly GCF_019279795.1). Taxonomy (NCBI): domain Eukaryota; kingdom Metazoa; phylum Chordata; order Ceratodontiformes; family Protopteridae; genus Protopterus; species Protopterus annectens. Next base: position 15,862,070 of record NC_056746.1, read on the forward strand.
TAATAAAAATAGTCAGAAATGTACTGATAGCTAAGCTGCTGTGAGACAGAGTGCCCGTAGCTGAGTAGTGTTTCAAAAGCTGCAAACTGCGTGCCCGTTGCCAAGCTGCAGTTAGACAGACTGAAACTGTGTGCAATTAGCTTAACATGTGTGTCAGTAGCCAATTAGGATTTATCCCAGCGCACACCGTTTGCGCGCTGCTCCCACAAGCTAACTGCCAGTGCGCATGCGTTACCTCCGCGCAAACGAGCGCAGACCAGGTTTAAAGTGCTTAAAAGTGCTTTTGGCATGTTTGATTGACAGGTCCTCAACTCATTCCTGTCAGGAAAATGAAAAATCAGTTGCCAGATTCGAACCCAGGATACCATGCACTAGAGTCAAGGAACTAAACCACCAAGCCATGACAGCAATACCTAGAAATGCAGAAATAGCATATATATGGGATAAAACCCAGAATGGAGCATGAGAAAGCATTTTCAGTGAAGTACATACAATTCCAAAACGGCTAATCAGAGAAATGTGCGGGAAAAGCGGCATATATAAGCCCCATAGGCGGGAATACACAGCATAACTGATTGTAGAACAGACTTGCAGTCAGCATGAGTGGAGTAGGTGAGGGACGTTGCTTTCGAGCACAGCGTTGGGGCGTTGAGGAGTCCAGATACATGGTCTGGCTCCTTGTCCATAATCACGAGGCCCAACTCATGCAGGGCCAGGTCTCATGGGGAGTATATAGGGCAGAGGCGTGGGACCAGTTGGCTCGTGATCTGACCAGTGCTACTGGCATTCCACGCACTGGTGAGCAGGTTCGTCACCACCATGCGGACCTGAAGAGACGCAAGCAGGACCAATTGAACCGTTGGATCCAGGAGGCCCGGCAAATGCCCAACGCCCCACTACTGAGTAAGTCACATTTTACTCATGTATGTAAGGATTTCAACCAGCTGATACCATGGAGATGTGTAGTCCAATATTATTCCCTTTGTATTACAGCTGCAGGTGTCCGCTCTGCGAATCGTGAGATGCACGCCAGAAGGCTGGTGCGGCTGCGCCACCATGCAGGTTAGTAACCCCACCCAGTACTTGTAAATAAATATTATTATGTACCATGTATCAGAACAGTGCAGTGTATTGATTAAAAGTAATATAATGTGCAAGCAGGAATTGAAAGTCTGCAGGTATGGCTGCAACAAGTTCATCAGTATGCAAGTGTAACTGGAAATATAATTGATAGAATTAAACAGTGCTGTAATACAGATGTCCCATCATTAATTAAATATACTGTAACCTGCAGTAGTCTCAAGAGTACAGCTTCAGAATCTGAGGTAGTCACATGTGAGATATATCCCGTTCAAATGCTGAATCATGACAGAAGTGAGGCTGTTGGAAAGTGTTTGAATCACCACAGGTCTAATATGTGAACAAAGCCTAGAAGTACCAACCTGAACTGTGAAGTTGCAGAATGTGTGAGAGTGACAGAAAGGCTCATGTATGAATAAATAAAGTAGTAATAACCCTGAATATATAAGCCTCAGTGTGTTTTACAGAACTAAATGCATGTGGGAAGTACAAATTAACATCCCAAACTGATTTCAGTGTGTCTGAATCTGAATGTCTAGCTCAAAATCTGTATATGGTGATAACAGTAAACAATTTGCAGATAGAATGAATGATTATCTGACAGACTAAACAGCCATAGTTGTCCCCTGTCCTGTCATCAAAGTGTAGCAGGATGATGTATCTGATCAAATTCAAAATAAGTAGGATAGTGATGTATGTGTAACAGGTGTAGCATGACAGTCAAATAAAGATTATTTTGAAACATCAGCCTCAACTTAATTGTGTACCTATGATAAATGTGAATCAATGTGTAACATATGAATGTGTCATCACTTTCTATCCCCACCCAACCCTATAATTCCATATAACAACATCCACTAAATAATGGTATGTGAACATTTCATTAATCATGGACATTTGTTTGTTTCAAACATATATGCATGTCTGTTCGTGCATGTGCCCTGTTCATACCTGCAAATCTGATGGCCTGTTGCCATTAATCAACCCTGCATGTCGTTTGACTGTGTTTTGCTGTTCAAATAATGCATGTGATATTGATATGCCCCTTGTTCAATGGTGTTCATATCTGGGTGTTTGTTTGATGGGAATACCAATGCATGCTGTTACAACCAATCTGAATGGAATAAAATGCCACTAACCCAAACTAACATAACTACTCACAAACCTAGAACGCTTGGGAAGGCAGGTCCCAGCGGACCCACCTCTCCCACCTCAGCTGGCGACTGCACCTGGCACTAGTGCCCAGGCTGGACCCCCCTCCGGTGGCCCTGTGCCACCTTCGGGTGGAAGCGCTGCAGGGGATGGGGCCCGTCCCCTCTGCAAGTGTGGCCGGAGGGTTCATCCACTCACCCTCCGGTGTCCGGTCTGTGGTGCGTGGGAGATCCAAGACACTGTTCTTGGACCCCACGCCAGCTTGAGGCTCGTGTGGCACAGCTAATGGCCCCGGCCGTTGCCCGCCTACACAGCCCCCAGCACAGCCCGTCCTGGGCTGTGAAGGAACAGTGGCAACTGCCTATGGGTGGGGATATCAGTTCCACTGTTGCCATCTGTGGGCTCGTGCATCTCGGATATCCCAACCTCCGTCCGCGTCAATTGTGTAAGGGGCCCACGTGTGTCATACACCGTCCCTGTATGCGTCTTGTCTGTCTTGTCTGTTAACCTACCCAACCTACCTCCCCAGCTTTACCGACTTCCTTCACCTGTCATACCACTCTCACCTGTAAAAAAAAAAAGGGCACTCTGTCCCACAAAAAAATTACGCCCCATACATAGCTGTCCATGTCGCACACATGTCCGCTGGACATCTAAACTATTAATTACAATTGGCTGTACAACAAATATTAATGTTGTCCTGACACCTCTCTTAGAGGTGGAAGGTTTCAAATGTCTCACCAAAATACATAGAAATATACAGCTGTTGCTGCAAAAGACATGGGCATCTATGGGCCTTACCTACACCCTTCCTGCAAATCCCACGCTTCTTTCCCTACTGTCTTACCCTCTTTGTGACCCCTTTTTCACCACTTTCCTGTCACCCCTTTTCTTTTCTTTCAAAGAAAATAAGCGGGTGTGCTTGTGTTAGCGGAGCTCACCGCCAGTGCGCATCGTGAGCTCAGCAAGCGCAGACCTGGTTTAAAAGTGCTTAAAAGTGCCTTTATGGCACTTTGATTGACAGGTCCTGTACTCAGTTTGAAAGTTTGCTAAGAAAAATAAATTCCCACTGTCAGTCTCGAACCCAGGACCTTGGTAACATTAGTCTGTATGACCTACCACTAAGCCATGCCTGCTTTACAAGAACACAGTGCTAAAATAAATATAACATGTAATAGTAGGAATCAGTATAAAGGCAATATAGGAGATGTACTATCCAAAGCATGTCAGGTAGAGTTGTAATGGCCAAATTACTGGATTCCCATACTAGTTCAGTGTGAACAGAAACAGCACTGCTACCTGTTAGCTTGTACATAATAATGTAAGGTAATGTACATATGTGAAGGTATGTATATCTACACATACATATATATAAATATATATTAATACATATGAAATATAATCGTAGGTCTCAGTAGCCATACACACTCACTACAGGAAAAAGTTAACATAATTGCAGCAACCTGAATCTGCAACACAGCCTGACCCCTGTGTGACCTACTTACCCTTCTAACTGCTTACAGGTGGCCTCAGCACTTTGATTGACAGGTCCTGTACTCAGTTGGAAAGTTTGCAAAGTAAAAAAAATTCCCACTGTCAGTCTCGAATCCAGGACCTAGGTAACATTAGTCTGTTTGACCTACCACTAAGCCATGCCTGCTTTGGAAGAACACACTGCTAAAATAAATATAACATGTAATAGTAGGAATCAGTATAAAGGTAATATAGGAGATGTACTATCCAAAGCATGTTTGGTAGAGTTTTAATGGCCAAATGACTGGATTCCCATACTAGTTCAGTGTGAGCAGAAACAGCCCTGCTACCTGTTAGCTTGTACATAATAATGTAAGGTAATGTACATATGTGAAGGTATGTATATCTACACATACATATATATAAATATATATTAATACATATGAAATATAGTTGTAGGTCTCAGTAGCCATACACACTCACTACAGGAAACAGTGAAGATATATGCAGCAACCAGAATCTGCAACACAGCCTGGCTCCTGTGAGACCTACTAAGCCCTTTAACTGCTTAAAGGTGCCTCCAGCACTGTGATTGATAGGCCCTATACTCAACTCAAAAGCAGAATATGAGCATACTAGTAGGCCCTACCACAAGACCATTGTAACACTAGTCTGTATGACCTACCACTAAGCCATGACTCTCATACAGGAATATAGTGCTAAATAAGTGGAACATGTAATAGTAGGAATGAAGATAAAGGCAATATAGTATGTCTACTACCCAAAGCATGTCAGGCAGACTTTTATAGTCCCAATTACTGGATTCCCATACTAGAGTAGTGTTAATGGAAACAGCCCTGCTAATTGTTAGCTTGTACCCAATAATGTCAGCTAATGTACATATATGAAAGTATGTATATGTACACAGATATATATATATATATATTTATATAGCAATACATATGACATATAGTTGTAGGTGTCAGTATGCATACACACTCACTACAGGGAACAGGCAAGATAAATGCAGCAACCTGAATCTACAACACAGCATGAAGCATGGGAGATGTACTAACCTTCACACTCACAGAACACTGTCAACAGCATGCCAGCATGGTCCACGCCCTACAATCTGAAAGGGCAACGCCTATCTCACATACCCTTTTATAGCAGTGTCCTGAAATCACAGTGAGACATGCAATTAGTACACACCCAGCTGCTTGCAATTAGCAAATGCTGCCTTACAATTGGTGCAGAGGCCATCACATGGACCTATGCAGATACCTACAAAAGTATTCAGTACCCACACTCCACTCATGCAATACAGTCATTGCACAAACCTAATGAGAAAGAGAGAGAGAGAGAGAGACAGAGAAGACAAAATATACAGACAGCCAGCAGCAAAACAGCAGCAGCAGCAGCAACAGCAGCAAAATTCAAGGAGCACAGTGACACAAAAAAGCTGCCACAAACACAGGTAATGCAAAGTAGCAGGTTAATCCTGTGTATACTGTGACACCTCCAAATGTATCATAGTTCACTATCTATAGGTATGTCCATGAGATAGGTTGTGTGTAGATAGTCATGAAATATAAACATATGTAATATTGTTGTACATGTGGGCCATAACTAACACTTCCATAGCTTAGAACACAAGGCCAGTTGTGCATATGATGCAGTAGTTCCCAGGGTCAGTAGAGGTTCCTCCTCATTGGTGTGGGACCACTGTGTATGTATGGCACTGTTCAGGTACATATCCTGTAGTATGGCCAGGGATTAATATCAGTCTGTCATGTGGTGCTATGTCCTCCAGGGGTGAATGTAGCACACATCCAGGGATACCATTTCGTAACAGTGATGATATGTGTTCTGCAATGATGAGGGTGGCTCTCACCTGGACATGTGAGAGGATAGGGAGGTTACAGTCATCTGGGATAACTAATAACACGTGTGTAGGACAATGGGGGTCCACCTGCACCTAAACTGTCTGCAACATTGTTGGCAATATCTGTGCATTTGGTGAATGTGAAGCATCTTAACACTGCAGACAACAGATGCCTTCCGTCATGTGAATCTGCCCTGTGCTGCAGTAGCCTCCTACTATTGTTATACAATATGCCTGTATCTGTAGTCCACTGGACAGGATTAATAAGTGGTGTGCAGTTGTTCTGGGTTAGATAACTGTGTGCACAGTACATGCAGTATGTGGGATGTCTGTGGTAAGCATATGCAAAGGTGCTGGCAGTGTGTGTTGTGGCTTCCACTGGCCCAGTGGGCTGCATGGATAGCATCACTGTCATAACTACTGAATAACTGTGTAATAACATGCATACATAGCAAGGTAGTGTATTGTGCTTGTGGTGTTGTTCAGATATGTATATCCAGGCTGAGTAATGTGTGTCCACATCACAGGGTTGGATGGCAGCACACATCCAGTATGTATGGATGAACACCCAGAATGTGTCACACGTGTCACCTGTGCAGGCGATATCTGCCCATTACCTGTGCATCCCCCACAACACACACACATGCAACATATGGCAAAAGTACTATAGCAGTACACACATGTTCATAGGTTCATACTAGGCTATCTGCCCGAGGGCATTTACAAGCCTAGCCCATCGTTTTGTGGCTTACGCCACCCCTTTAGTATGGGGAACCATACCCATTATTTTGCTGTGCCTCTGTCGAGCAGTGACACTGAGGTAATCCCTGGGGTATATCTGCGATCTCCCATCCATTGGTCAAGATTTCTCTTGAACAAGGCCAGCGAGGTGCTCTGCCTCACATATACCGTGATTTTGTTCCACAGCATAGTGAGTCTTTGGGTGATGAATCTATCCCTCCAGCATGTCCTATTAATAGCCGTGTCGAGGTTTAAGTCTCCTGCCCTTGTGGCTCTGATGGATCTAGATTTTTTAGGTGAAGCATATTCATCAAATCTGGGTTTGACATGGCCTTGTATGTTGGGCAAAGGTCACCTCTGAGCAAGCGTTAAGCGACTGAATAGAACATACATGGACATGCTGGAGGGCAAATTCCTAACTGAGAGGCTCCCTTTACTCTGTAATGAGCTCAAACAGTTGAGAATGAACAGTTCATAGGTTCATACTAGGCTATTTGCCCTAGGGCATTGGTAAGCCTAGTAGAATGTGTTTGTCTTTTGCCACCCAATCACAAGTTATGCTGCTATGCCCTTGTCCGACTTTAGTATACTATGCCTCTGTCTAACAGTGACATAGAAGTGATACCTGGGGTACAACTATGATCTCCATCCACTCATCCAGATTCCTATGGAAGAGAGTCAATGAGAGCCTCTGCCTAACCAGTAGTGTGAGCTCATTACAGAGTGAAGGGAGCCTCTTGGTTAGGAATATGCCCCTCCAGCATGTCCATGTATGTCAGTGCTGAGGTCCAGCTCTCCTGAGCATGTGGCTGTATGGGACTCTGATTACCTGAGGTACATCACGTTCATTACTGCTAGGTAGGACATGGCTGTATATGGCATGCACAGATTGCCCCTGAACAGGCAGTATGCCACTGAGTCCAGCTGGATTCACTTTACCTGGGCAGCATATGACATCTGTGTGAGCCATTGCATCCCCTTGATGATGTACTGTTGTCCTGTACCAGTTGCTGTAGGTGTCTGGTTAGGTACATCCCAAAAGGTGCATTGTACGCAATTATAGGCCTGATGATGGATGAGTACAGACGCACAATGACCTCCACTGCCATACATGTGAATCAGTCATGATTAGCTGGGCTATATAACATGTCTGTCAATCCACGTTGGCCATGTGGTAGACAAATGACAGACTGCTACCATGTTTCTTCCCAAGGTCCCCAACTACGTCTACTGTACTCAATGGCCTAACACCTATGTTGTACTGTGCCACCAATGTGGAGGCGTGGGAATCTGCATTGAATACTGATACTCCCCCTCCCTTGTTCAAGTGTCGTGGCCGACAAGAATGGTAACAGCTATAACGTGGTAGTACTGGTGTGCTCCTGTGAAACCTGAAACAGGTTCATGTTACTGCACAGATATCGATGTCCAGAATGCTAGGTAGGGTTTTGGGTGCGTGCATCCTTGGGTCTAGATGTCCAGTGTTGAGTAGCATCACTCTTACTTCCTCATCCTTTGTGATACAAATGGATGTGGGTTTGCCTTATGAGCCTTGCCTAATACAGGCACTATGGGTGTAGCAGGAGGCTCCGCCAAATGTCAATAGGACTGTGGTGACAGGTGCAAGCTGTCCCTAGCAAAGCATACCACCCCAAGATGGCAGGCATTGGCACACCTGTGAATGACACCAGTATGTCAGTCAATTGTTGGAAGGGATCATCGTGCCTTGATATTGTGGCATTGTTCTAGGTGAGGGTAGGATGCTACTCAAGGTCAGGGTCAAACTGTCCCGGCTCGTGCTCAGAGAGCTCTGTAATGTCTCATGTCATGTAGTCCAGGGAGGAATGTGTCAGGCCATTCACAGCAGCATGGACATTGACTGAGTCATACCTGTACCTGCCTTGGGGTTACCTGACTGTTTGTGTTATGTGGCAGGTCATAGTGCCTGACAGGCTGCACACCGTGACCCTCACCTCGTTAAGCCTGGTGAACGTGATGTGAGTGTGCCTGATGATAGAGGCACCTAGTACAGGTGTATGAGGTGTGTTGTTAACTGTTAATGGCTGTGAGTGTTCAGCACATTGGCTTTGTGTGATATGTGTTGCACATGTTCGTTTATGTGGTAGTGGTTGCCTGGATGTCTGCATAGGAGGTCTCTGCTGCATAGGCAGAGCTGTGGTCTGAGCCTACAAGTATGATCATGTGTGATCATGTGTTAGGTCCGCTGTTGTGTTAGGTCTACGTGAGACTGGAAGTGTAGTGAGTGATCCCTTTGCCACGTGACTGGTTATGGCGGTATTGAGTAGACAGAGCCTAGCCTCCAGTCTGGTATATGGTTGCATCACTCACATGAGTTTGAATTTGTTGTTAGGAGGAGGCCGTTGTCTGTCTACATGCATCTGTTCTAACATTGTCTCTGGAGTACCACACTCACCAGCTGGACTGAGGAGGAACTGACAACTGACCTCTGGACATGCTAGAATACTATTGTGAACTCTGTAATCACTAATGATTGAAAACAAGGTCCAGTGGGGAGTGAGGGTGTACTGACATTACCTACAACTGCTGACTGATATAAAAGCGTCAGTGAGCAAATGCCAGGTAACCTAAGTGCAATGTGTCACAATGAAGTAAATGCAACAATGACAAGCAGTCACTTGCTGTCATGTGTAACATGGAAATGTACAGTAAGCAATGCAGATAACAGTAGTGAGTCACAGATGTGTTGCAAAGATGTGTACTATGTGGAAGTAGCATAGCAGTGAAATAACAAGCTAACAGATAACAAGCATATAAACAAAGGTAGATGCAGGAGGCCTGGATGTAGTGTTTGCTACAACAGACAAGGTGTAGCAATGTCAGTAAGATACAGCTCAGATATGCAGGCACTATAAACCTGATACCAGATGTCCCCAGCTATGAATGGCAGAGTACAGCCTATTGTCACACATGAGTGCAGACCACAAACCTCGTTAATGTTAAATAACTGGCCTAAAGGCCAACTGCCCATACCAGAAGTAATACACTTGTACACTGGGCCCACAATCAGCAGTTCCCAACTTCAATGGATGAAAGATATGTGTCCTGCCACCACAGTGCTTGCCACCAACCTCCCTAATGTAAAACAACTGGTCTGAAGGCCAAGTACTTAGTACAAATGACATAGAATGATAGCTACACTGTAATCAGGTTTTAACCAATCAGTAATAAGTAGAAGTTAACACTCCCTGTATAGAATGTGTACCATGTATTGTTGAGATACTATGCTGATAACCTGTTTGTGTACCTTTCCAGATAGACATGGCACCTAAAAGAAATCCTGTGTACTCTGCTGCAGAGGATGACGTGATCCACCAGAGCCTGGTGCGTGACTATGCCATCCTGTTCTCACGCACCACCCAGAATCAGCAGGAGAGGTCTGCACTGTGGCAAAGCCTTGTTAGCAGGATAAATGATGTTGGCATGCATGATAGGACATATGAGCAGGTGAGACATCACTGCAGTGATTTGATAAGAAATGTCCGCCAGCGTGCTGCAGATATCCGCAGGCAACAGGCTGCCACAGGTGGGGTGGCCACACATCCCCCTCCAGACAGGAGGGGCTACTGCTAAGTGTTGTGGATCCAGCCCCAGAACAACAGCAACCATCATGCATCCTGATGGAGGTTGGATCCACACAGCAGCAAGACAGCGGCGTGCAGGTAAGATGCCATATTCATTTATTGTTATTACTTTTACATTTGTTGACCCAGATAGTCTAGCTGGATATAAGTTCATTTTCAGTAGAGGCATACATGTAAGGAAGTCAAACAGTTTAGAGTCATACACAATGTACCGTTGGTTTCAAAGCAATCCTACCTAAAGCATAATGGTTATGCAATAAGGCAAAAGCCATATACATAATAGTTAGGGCTCAGAAGGGTAGAGAAGTAGAAGGAGTATGACAGATACAATGATATGGAAGAGGCAGGAGTCAAGAAGGGAAGTGAGGAAAAGAAAGAAGACAGTCAAGAGGAGGTACGAGGGATGGGAGAAGTAGGTCAGAGCATAGAAGGACATCAAGGTGAAAGAAACAGGGTAGAAGCTAGTTTCTATGCACAATGAGGGGTTAAAGGTGAAGAGAGCGTAGGGAGAGGGACGTTAGCCTGGACTCCAAGAAGAACAAAGCCAGTGGTTTTGGAAGTACAATTTGAGTTGATGTTTGAAGAGAGGTAAGGGTGAGATTAGAGTTAACTCCTGGTATGTACATATGACTGTTCTGTACGCTGTCACTTCATGCACGCATAAGGTGTGCATGTGGTATGTATCTGTCATCATAATATATATACAGACATGATGTGCAGCTGATGTGTATAAGGGAACTAGTGTACTACTGTACTGTATCATGTGCAAAACAAATGGCACACATGTGCCCACTGACATTACTCTCTTCACACTTCCAGGTCCCTCCCATGTAGCAACGAGGCAGGCCATACATGCTGGTGAGTCTTTTTAACAGTATCTGTAAAACAATTTATAAAACTAGGAAGAGTAGTGTAACTCTGTAGTAGACATGCTGGTGACTGTGTACACAATAACTGTAATTGACAGGTAGTAAATTGAGTAGTGTAACACGGTACTGATGTGTGTGTTTACTGTGGGGTGTGCATGTGTGCAAGTGTGCCTGTGCCCAAGTGTGCATGTGTGTTAGTGTCCATGAGTGCATGTGTCCATTTCTGAATGTGTGCATTAGTATTGAAGTGCATCTCTTTCAAATATGTATTGAGACTGTAATCTGTGTTCCATGTTTTCCTCCCGTAGGTTCTGGTGCTGCTCTGGTGACCTGCAGCAGGGAACCTGAATCTTGTGCCCCAGGTACTGATGATGATGAAATGTCTGTAATGGTGCAGGAAGGTGTGTCTGGGTCCGCCATTGGTCAGCCAATTGACAGTACACAGCTTTCAACCCGTCAATGCGCACAGTCATCCTGCCGTTACATCCTTTATCACCATTGTCCCTAGGTGATGGACAGTCAGCAGTGGGCATAGATCAGGGTAATGTGGTACCTGTGGCACATGCATCCTCACAAGGCAGCCATGTGCAGAGGCCTCCAATGGTACCACGCAGACAGTCGCCCATGGGTTCTCGTGGGGGCATCCGTGGCGTACTGCCTCTGGCCGACGTGCCCAAGGAGGTATGTCAACCTCCACTATGTTTAGAACTGTCATGCAGGCACAGGCACGTATGGAAAGGTACACCAGACAGGGTCTGAGGGAGCTGAGAGCATGTCGCATAGCCATGACAGACGGCATGCATGATGTTGCGAATGCTATCCGTAACTTCACAGATGTCGTTGACAGACATTGTGGGGGCATACAACAGCTGCTCCACAACCAGATGTCCATGGGCCAGGGCGATGGTGTGCGTTTGCGGCGTCGATGTGGCCGTATGCCAGCAAGAGCACCAGCTGGCAGTGGCCGCGACGACAACGGCCCACTCACGCCTCAAGTGCCAGCACCAGCCCCAGCAATGCTGGGTCTGTGCTGTCATCCAGACGCCCCAGGAGACCACGTGCACGTGGCTCTGGACAGTCCCAACAGGGAACTGTGTCCAGTCAACACACCCCTGCTTCCGATGACAGTACCCAGTCTGGGTTAGTACTGGATAAGGCCCGTAGCACCCCTGCCAGGCACAGGTACCGTGTCCGTGCCCACAGACACTGATCTGGATGACCTGACAGGTGCAGTCTGTGGCTGTCCACAAAACCCTGTACATGGCAGCCATTATGTGGGACTGTGTGCGTGCTTACACACATGCAGAAACCTAACACCTAGGGCAAACACATACACACACACACTGCACCAACAACGGTCCACCCTGTACTGCTGCCCCTCACAAACACACATACACACACATGTCAATTGGTGTTACCAGTGGCCGGCTTGAGCATACCTAACCCACACCCTGTGCATATGATGACACTGTGCCACCTCCTGCATACTACAACATCGGTGCAGGTAAAGGTAAACACGTTGCTGATGCACAGGGTGACTACATAGATGTGTATAAGTAGTAACATGTTGGTAACTGTTGTGTGTTGCAGTATAAATGTGTGTATATCCCATCAGTCCTGCTGCAGTAACTGTATGAATGTCCTCAATTGTTATCTGCACCCATACTACTTAACAAAGTGTACCAGCTGCACACCATCACATGCTAACATTGACTATGGCAATGTGCATCTTGTGCTGTTATGTAGATTCAGCTACATGTATCTGTTCTGTCACACATGCATTTATACACACCCTGCTACCCACACCCATGCACACGCTCACCTGCCATTCCCATTATTTATCACCCTACATGAGTAGCTGTTGATACATGACAGGTACACATTTCAGAAGTGCACTATGTTGTTTACTACTGGCATCCCCTTCTCTACCTGTACTCACAGGGTGCAGGCAACCTCATCAGTTGGAAGATGTAATGTGCATCAGGTACTGTAGTACCCTGATTGCTACAGCAAACATGTTTCCCATACGGAAATGCACACACAGACACATCCCACATCCACACACTTGCCACATTCAGGCTTCAGAACACTATCTAGGTATATTCGGGTACATGTGTGTTACAGTAGCATGTAACACTATACTGAGTACTGGCAGTTAGTTGTCTGTTGTCATGTTGTCTGTATAGAATAAAAGAATTGTTTTATTATCCTACTCCGTTTTGTGGACATTACTTGAACAAGTGTTACCTTACATGTGTTATCAGTACCAACACCTTCTGTTTTGTAGTTTTGTTTGTATAGGGTGCTATCAGCATCACTGCTTGTTAAGGGTAATGACCACCCTGCAGTGCATAGCCCCATGTGGCAAAAGCCACATCCCACCCCATCATTGTGCACACACACTAACCCCACCAACAGTAAAACACATACTTTCCATTTGCAAGATTCAAACCCATGCCTAACTGTGCAATGACAGTAGAAACAGAAACATTAGCAGAGTGTGCTATTTGCAGTAGTTGGAGCCATCTTTACTAATGCTGTACTTAGAGGGTGCTGACATCATCTGTGTGTAGGAGGAGGGATGTGCACCCTGTAGTGTGTTCTCCCAGTTAGCAAAAGGCAGTTAACCCTCCCAGCATAGTGCACACACATAAACCACACTCATACATTCCCTTTTCAGGATTCAAACCCCCACCTAACTACGTTATGACACTGAAGACAGACACATTAGCAGAGCGCGCTATGCAAATTACTGGAGGACGTTACTACAGGTGATATAGTTATACAGTCCTGACATCATCACTGTTTCAAAAGGGGGATCTGCATCCTGTACGATACTGTCACGGTTGCTAATAGGGACATTTCCCACACACACATCGATGTGTTGGAGGTTTGCATATGTGGGGGATCCAGAACACCAGTGTGATTAGTATATGGTTTGATTGCAACAATGAGGGATATACTCCCAGTGGTGAGCAGTTTTTACTCATGTTTGTAAAGATCAGCTCTAGTATATCTGCCCCTCTTGTGGGAAGGTTGGTTACCTGTTCCATAGCCAAAGAATGTCTGATCAATGGGAACCTTACAGCTTGGGTATTGTGGCCTGTGTAATGTACACAGTCTATGTTTGGGTAGCTGGCATCACCCAGTATGATGGTGTTTGCAGAGTAATCTAAACTCTCCTGTGTCAGCATGAAGGCTGTGTGGGAGACCTGAGTTTGAGAGGGTGCTGTAAGAGCTCCTCTGTGTCTCTTTCCATGTGGTCCAGGGAGGTACTTCCCAACAGGTAGCTGACTGTGACCCTCCCCTTGCTCTGTCTGGAGGGCGCTACGTCTGTCAACAGCTCATGTCAAGCAAGTGCACACCCCTCATAAAGGATGTGGAAACCTTCAAAGGCCCAAGGCCTGTTGAAAATATGGACCAGACTGCAGATACCTGTATAGAGGCATTCTGTGGACACATTCAGGAATGCATGGATCATGAAGCCACATATGAAAGCATGACCCAATTCTCCAAAGGCAGATGTCCTGGGCGCCAGACACCAGCCATAAACACACTATACAATAGAAGGATGGCGCCACTACATGATACAACAACCTCCCAAAATGTGAAGGCACCACTGATGAGTATTGGAAGACAACTATAGGCACCCATATGATTGTCTAAGGCCATCTTTGAGAGAGGATTCCACAAGCCACTGAGGATAATCACAAGGCTGCCTGTAGTTATGTTAGTAACCTGGGTGGTACTACCCAGATATGCTCAGAGGTAATACAATATGTCACACAAAATATAAAACACACAGACATTGCCATCATCCTAGTGGACAGGTTCAATGCTGCCTTCTCTCCCCACCACACCAAAAGGGAACATATGTCTCACATCACAGTGCTCCCCCCCCCTGACATCACAGATGCTCAGGTAAGAGATGCCCTTCCCAAAGCAATAAACACTGCATCAATGGGACCAGACAGTGTCCCAGGCTGTGTCCTACATGAACCACAAGAAGAGCTACACCCAGACATAACACCACTGTTCAATCCCAGCCTTAATACATGATATGTGGCCAGAGAGTGGCATACAGCAACAGTGGTCCCTCAACATGCAGGTGGTGCTGTCACGGATCCTGGACACTACTCGCCCCATATGTCTGACTAGCTTTGTCTGCAAAGCTATGGCAAGAATCATCAAGAACCTCACATATCTAGATATTGTGGACCTACAGACATGTCACCATACACAGTTTGGCTTTGTCAATGGCAAATCCTGCCTATCAAACCTGTTTGCTTTGTTTGAAACAGTCACCAAGGCCACTGTCAAGGGGTAGGAGGTCCACACAGCCTACCTGGACCTTGCATAAGCCTTGGATACAATACCCCACTTGTGCATTCTAGGAAGCTCACCAGTGTACATATTAACCCCTATGTCACTATGGGTATTGCACAGTGGCTCAAGGGCAGAACACACATGGTAGAATTGCTGGAGCCATGTCAGCCTCCAACCTGGTACAAGTGGTGTCCCACAAGGCAAAGCCCTAGGGGCTGTCATGTTCATTATATATTTGTCATAGGTACAGGCCAACATGGAAGTACTGTGGCTCAGCAAGTCACAGGTGACTGCAGACTGAACACCATAATCAACTCAACAGCTAACACACGCATCCTCCAAAAGGGACTCTTGCAAACACACGACTTGTGCCACAGCCATGGCCTCAACGTGAATGACAGAAAGAGTATAGTCATCCCTTTGTCAAACACTAAATGACCACAATGTACCACATATGTGTTAATCCAGTAAGTGCAGACCAAGGAATTATGGACCTTGGGGTACACAGGTTGATAGCATTCTACCATTTGACAACAACATGGACAAAGTGGTTAGGTAAGCATGTGATATGGGCCACATCATCATGGGATCCACATGTAGGCCAGGGGAGGACATTGTGTCCCTTTACTCATCCCTCATCATGCCCATAATTGACTATGATGAACCTGTCGGCATGCACCTTACCAGACACCTGCAGCAACTGGGGCTACCACATATCTACCTCGACAAGGGGATCAAAGTGCTCAAACAGATGCCACATACTGACAGGTTAAAGTAGCAGCAGCTGTACTCAGTGACATACTGACTCTTCATAGGCAATCTGTGCCTGACATAGAAGGCCAGGTCATACCCTCACGTAATGGCCATGCTGCATCTCAGAATATCCAGATCCCACCAGGATACACGCTGGAAATACTTGAACTTCAGGAGTGATATACATAGGACATGGTGGAGGGCACATTCACAACTCAGAGGCACCCTTCATTCCTGATTATTATCCCAATAGAGGTTAGGTGGACTGACTCAGTGACTATCTTCAAGAGCGATATTAATGACTGGATGTGACATTGTAGGGTTACGCTGGGTATCACTTATGTGTCACTGTGAGAAAGAGGCACAGTATACTAACCTTGGAAAAGGGCATAGCAAGACAGATTCACAATGCATGTTGAAAGGCACGCACATTCTGGCTAGGTGGATACATGCCCTGGGCAGATATCCCTGTACGAACCTATGGACCTATGTCTCTTTTTCACCATTGGCCCTATGTGCTGCCAATCACCAATGTAATCTCAATACTCCGGTAGCATGTGCAAAGGTCAGTTGTCAGTCACCTCTATGGTACAGTTGTGGAATATGTGTGTCATGTAGTAATGTCACAGCTGCCACATGTACACAGTCAACCCTATCCCCTACCCATTGATGTACATCACATGTATGAGATGGAAACACATGGCCAAACTGTAACAGCAACATACAAGTCAGTCAGATGCATGGACACATATGACTCAGTCATTGTCCATGCCACCACAGCTGATGTGGGATGTCACTCACTGGGATACGTGATAGGGAACATGGAAGGGATCACTGAGCAAGTGACACAGGCTGGTAGACCCCTGACCTTGGTTGGCATCAGACCCTCACCAGGGATTCTGACAAATTACTGAATGCTAATGAATAAGTGTATCTACAACACCATAGCTGAATGGTTCTTAGCATGCAGTCACTGCATTGCTATGGAATACTGTCTTACCACTCCCACAGAAGGTGAGAACATGCAGCTCCTGTACATTAACAACATGTAGACTTTATGCCCCAGACCAGGTGTACATCCCTCACTACTAGGCTGATAGCATCTACATCTCACACTGTATATACACATCCCACATGCAGCATCTGTACAGAAGACCACGGTCATAATGTTACCCTGTGCAAATACCATGTATTCACATGTGGCAGGCATCACACATGGTAACTATTGAAAGTCTCAGGTACATATGTGTATTTGGCACACACATACATCATGTGTTCATTGCCATAACCGGTGTAATCAATGTCATGCATTATTGTGAGGGACAACCCACACACATGGGCATTCTGTGTGTGCACAACACACATGGCATGTCTGTAATCAAAAGCCATACATAATTGTGATATCGTTTAGAAATGGGTATGTGGATCCTGTAGTGTGTTTTCCCAGTTTCCAAAACTGATGTTTCTTTCATACACCCTTACCCCCTTCACACACACTTGCCACCTGCTGGATTCAAACCCCTACCTAACTATGTTATGATACTAGAGACAGACGCATTAGCGCAGCGCGCTATTCGCATTACTGGGGAATGTCCTTTCCCCTGATATACTTGTAGGGTGCTGACATCATCAGAGTTTAGAAAGTGGAATGATCATCCTGTGGTGTGTTTTCCCAGTTGCCAAAAGGGATGTTTTCTTTCATACACCCTTACCCACACACTTACCCCCTTCACACACACTTGCCACCTGCTGGATTCAAACCCCTACCTAACTATGTTATGATACTAGAGACGGACGCATTAGCACAGTGCGCTATTCGCATTACTGGGGAATGTCCTTTCCCCTGATATACTTGTAGGGTGCTGACATCATCAGAGTTTAGAAAGTGGAATGATCATCCTGTGGTGTGTTTTCCCAGTTGCCAAAAGGGATGTTTCTTTCATACACCCTTACACACACACACTTACCCCCTTCACACACACTTGCCACCTGCTGGATTCAAACCCCTACCTAACTATGTTATGATACTAGAGACGGACGCATTAGCGCAGCACGCTATTCGCATTACTGGGGAATGTCCTTTCCCCTGATATACTTGTAGGGTGCTGACATCATCAGAGTTTAGAAAGTGGAATGATCATCCTGTGGTGTGTTTTCCCAGTTGCCAAAAGGGATGTTTCTTTCATACACACTTCCATCCAAAGCATTTGAGGTAAAGTTTTAATGGCCAAATCTAATTCCACTTGTGTAGGAGAATGGGGGGGGGATATCTGCACCTAAGCTGTCTGCAACAATATTGCCAATATCTCACACATGTTTTCCATACGGAAATGCACACACAGTAACATCCCACATCCACACACTTGCCACATTCAGGCTTCAAAACACTATCTAGGTATATTCTGGTACATCTGCATGTTACAGTAGCATGTAGCACTATACTGAGTAGTGGCAGTTGTCTGTTGCCATGTTGTTTGGATAGAGTAAAAGGAGCATTTGTTTATCCTACTTTGTTTTGTGGACATTAGTTGAAGTGTAACCTTACATGCATCATTGGTACCAACACCTTCTGTGTTGTTGTTGTGTTTGTACAGGGTGCTGTCAACATCACTGTTTGTTAAGGGAAATGTGCACCCTGCAGTGCATAGCCCCATTTGGCAAAAGAGACATCCCACCCCACCATTGTGCACACACACCAACCCCACCCACAGTAAAACGCATACTTTCCATTTGCAAGATCCAAACCCCTACCTAGATGTGTTATGACTCTAAAGGCAGACACATTAGCAGAGTGTGCTATTTGCATTAGCAGGAGCAATCTTTTCCAATGCTGTACTTAGAGGGTGCTGACATCATCTGTGTTTACGAAGAGGGATGTGCACCCTGTAGTGTGTTCTCCCAGTTGGCAAAAGGCACTTTCTCTCCACAGCGTTATGCACACACACAAACCCCACTCATACTAACACACATACCCTTTGCAGGATTCAAACCCCTACCTAACTATGTTATGACACTAGAGATGGACGTATTAGCAGAGCGCGCTATTCGCATTACTGGAAGATTTCATTTCAGTTGATCTACTTATAGGGTGCTGACATCATCAGTGTTTAGAAAGTGGAATGAGCTCCCTGTGGTGTGTTTCCACAGTTGCCAAAAGGGATGTTCTTCTCATACATACTTATACACACACACTTACCCCCATTCACACACACACATGCCACTTGCTGGATTCAAACCCCTACCTATGTTATGACACTAGAGACAGACGCATTAGCAGAGTGCGCTATTCGGATTACTGGGAGGTAGCATTTCTACTGATCTACTTATAGGGTGCTGACATCTTCATTGTTTGGAATGGGGAATGTGCATCCTGTGGTGTGTTTTCACAGTTGTTAAGAGGAACATTTGAACTAAGTGTGTGAGCATGCCCAGTTCAGCCTTCCCATGGCATGTTGTGTGAATGATGTCTCATTTATCAAAGTGTGTGAGCATGCCCAGTGTGAGCTTTCCATATGTTGAACTATGCAGCCCATCACAGTTGTGGATGAGTGTGAACTCCAAAAAATAACTCCTGTTTAAGGTTGTGTGTTCTGTGACATGTTGTGTAGTTACTGTCCAGATGCTTCCTGTGAACACAACAGGGATTATACTGTGCCTGCAGGTTTTGCATGGGATACTTTGCATACAATTGTTAACATCCATTCCTACTGACCTAGCACTGTAGTACTGTATAGTGTAGTGGTTCAGCACTTTCACTGTGGTGGACAGTATCCTGGGCTTTAGTCCTATCACTGATTTACATTTCCATACTGTGCACAACAGCCTCTTTAGGGTCCAGTTGTGCACGTCTGCACAAAGGCAGTGCCTCTATGGACTCTGGTAATTACTGCCCCATAAGCTTAACAAGTGTAGTCTGCAAAGCTATGGAGAGGATCATAATGGAGCTCATAAAGAAAGATATGACATGCAGACATTGTACCTGTCCCAGTTTGTGTTGATCAAGGGCAAGTCATGCCTTTTGTACTTGGTTGACATTATCAAAACAGTAACTAAGGCCATTGATGAGGGAAAGGCAGTCCATAGAGCCTACCTTGCCCTTGAAAACACTTTCAACGCAATACCCCACTCAGGTATTGTAGGAAACCCTACCAACAGAAATGTACACCCATATGTCACAAGATCAGGTTTCAAACTGTCTGACGGACAGGACCCACAGGGTTAGAGTTGCTGGCACTATGTCAGACACCAGGCCAGTCACATGTGGTCTCACACAGGGCTCAGTCCTTGGCTCCCTATTGTTTGTTATCTACTTCTCAGAAGTACAGGCCAACATGGGAGGACTTTGGCTGACAAAGTTTGCAGATGACTGCACACTGGGTGCCATAGTGGACAGTGCATCAGACACGGATATCCTTCAGAAGGGACTCACGGACACTGATAGCTGGTGCCAGAGCCATGGCCTGAAGTCAACTTGCAAAACATGTATAGTCATACCCTTCAGGGAAAGCAAGGTAACCCCAAGCTACCATATAGGTGGCAATCCTCTAAGCACAGAGGAGGTTATCATGGACCTGGGGATCCAGGTTGACAGTCACTGTTCTGATGACACTCACATTGCTAAAGTGGCTAGTAGGACCTTCTACATTGTCCACATGATCAGGAAGGGATCCACATCCAGATCTAGTGGGTCATTGTTCCCCTGTACTCTTCACTTATCGGACCGGTGATCTGGTACACTGCCTTATCTGGATGTATCTCACCTGACATCTGCAGCAAGTGGAGAGACCCTGAATGTCCCCAACAAAGGATAAAGGGTCTCCAACATCTGTCATATGCTGCCAGATTGAAGACACTACAGCTCTATTCAGTCACATACTGTCTGCTTACAGGTGACATGTGCATGACATGCAAGCATGTCCAACCAGGGATTAATGGACATGCTCCACCTCAAAATCGTCAGATCCACCTGAACCACTAGTGCAAGTGACTTACACCATAGCAGGGATGTACATTGGACATGTTGGAGTGCTGGATTTATCACCGGAGACTCCTATGCTGTGGAATACAATCACGGTCCATGTGAGTCACAGCACCTTGCTGGTTCTGTTCAAGAGGTATCCTGACCTGTGGATGGGAAATCATAGGTTTACCCCGGGGATCGTCACTGTGTCACTGCTGGAGACAGGCACGTCCAACTAATGGGCACAGTACTGTTTCCATATAAGGGGTGGCGACAACCAGACTCTGGGCTAGGCTTAGAACTGCCTTGGGGCAGATAGCCTAGTATGAACCTATGAACCTATGAACCTATCTGACCATGTTGCATTATGTTCATATGTGAACTACTTACAACGGCCTCATCCAACATCAGTAGTGTATTCCACAACATGGGTGTACATTGGCAAACACTACCGATGTGCCCAAGGCCATTTCTAATGCTTATTGGATAGTGTGTTTGTCCATCAACACATCGTAAGTGCAGTTTGACATGACATATGTCTTGTTTTGTATACTGTGCCTCTGTCTACCTGTGACACAACATTGATACCCAGGGTATACCTACCATCTCCCATCCACTCGTTAGGATCCCTGTTGAGTAGAATCAATGAGTGACTCTATGGATAACCTGTACTGGTAGTTTACTCATGCATGCGGGTGGCTTCTGTGTTATGGATAATGCAGTACAGCTTGTCCTATGTATGTCAGTGCTGGGGTTCAGGTCCCTCATGTGCATATCTCCCTGCCATTCACATTGTACAAGGTACGGCATGTGCATTGCTGCCAGCTTGGACATGGCTTTCTACATCAGGCACAGCTTGTGTCTGGGTGGCCAGCATGGCAGTGTGTGGAGCTGAATTCTGTTTAATCAGGCGACACATTACATGTGTTCCAGCTCTTTGATACTCCTGGTGAGGTACTGTTGTGGACTTTACAGTTGCTGAATGTATCTGCTGAGGTACACCCACAGGCGCTGTTGTGGTCATTTGTAATGCTGCTGAAAGATAACTGCAAAACCACAATGACCTCCCGTTAGCTAGATGTCATAACCCTCATGATTAGGTTGGTATACGGATTGTTTCTGTTAACCCTACAGCCACATTTTTGTCCAATGCAGGATATCTATCACCTTGTGCCCCATTCTGGCATTACATGTTAGGTATGTCATGGGTCGACACCTATGTGGGAATTGGTGGTCACTTACTGGATATCCACAGAGGCTGACTATACTGTTTTCACCATTTAACATGCTGACATGGCTATGGCACCAGTTGTCTGTTTCTATGTGGCCCTTTTATTGGATGCTTGTGTCAGCTGGTGTATCGGATATGTCAGGCGGCTTGTTGTCCTCTACAAACATGTTCCAGCACAGTCCTTACTTGTTGGCCTGTACCTATGGGGCATATATACCAGATGGTGAAGGTCCCAGGACCAAGCTTTGTGGGATGCCTGTTATATGTGGTTTGTAGTCTGACATGGCTGCTGCATGTCTGACCATGTCAATTCTGTCGTTGGTCTGGTTTGCAACCCCTCTCATGACATTGGGGTGTATATATCAGCTGGTCAGCAAATCTATACGGAACACATAGGGTATTTTACAGAAGGCTTTGCAAGGTCCAGCTACACTGTGTGGACCACATTGCCCTCATCACTGACTTCAAGTACTGTTTCAACTGAGTCACACATGTTTAGGGGTGGGGTCTGCACTTTGTAAACCCACACTGGGTAGGGTCGGGTGTCAATAGATCCACAATATCATTATGTCTGTGGTACATGCTGGTCCTTTCCATAGCTGTGCAGACCAAACCTCTCATGATTCTGTGGTGGTTGTTTTTACTATCCATTCAGGAGACACCTTTGTTGAGAACACCCACTGTTGTTGTACACTGCTCTTTGGAGTGCACCCTGTGGTAAGGGTGACATAATGTCAGGGAGGCGGCAGTCTGCTGGGGAAGGTATTTGGCATTATGGGGGGGGGGTTTGCACTGCATATGTCAGGATGTATGTTGGCCATACCTGTGTGTGTCTGGTATGTTGTTTGTAATATCTGTGTGAGCATATCCAGGAATCAACAACATGCTTACTACCATCATTTGCAACAGCCTTGGGGTTATCTGTAGTGTCCTGTACAATCTGTATCATAATGGGTTCATACTAGGCTACCCCCCTAGGGCATCTGTAAGCCTGCATGTCCATTTTGTTTGATGGATTCTGGGGAATTGTCTACACCTGTGTCAGTGCTAGTATGATACCAGGGGTATAGTGACAAACAGCTCAGAAGCTGACTTCACACTTCTTCAGACTGAGATGGTATCCATTAAGCCCACTGGGCCAGTGGAAACCACAACACACAATGGTGACTCCTGCACAGACACTTTCTACGGACATCTCCGAGTAAGCATGGACCATGCAATCACAAATGAGAATGAGACCCTCACCACCAAGGTAAAGTGGCCTGTCTGGTGGACCCCAGCCATAAACGAACTGTATAACAGATGAAGGATACTAATGCAAGACAGAGCTACATCTCCAGAATGTAAGGCAGCTGTGATCAGCAGTAGTAGAAAGCTACATTCTCACATAAAGACACCCAAGTTCAACTTGGGGACATAAATCACCACAGACGATGAAGGTAACCACACTGCTTTCTTCAGTTATGTCTGACGCCTGGGTGGGAACCCTCATATATGCTCAGATTTGGTACACAACAACTTATATTCCAGGGACCTGACAGATATTAGTGACACCCTGGCAGACCAGTTCAGTGCAATGTACCCTCCCTCACCCCAAAACATGATAGTTATCACAGCTGTATGTAACCTCACTGTCATCCTGGATGTCCATGTGAGAGCCGCAGTCAGCAAAGACGAGTACACAGCATCAATGGGACCTGATGGTATCCCCAGTTGCATGCTATGTGAACTACAGATGGAGCTAAACCTGTATATGCAGATGCTATTTAACCTTAGCCTTGCTACAGGATCTGTACCTGAACACTGGCATACGGCAACAGTGGTCCCACTCCACAAAGGAGATGCCTCCACAGACCCTGGCAGCTAACACCACACAAGCTTAAACAGCCTTGTCTGCAAAGCTTTGTGAAGGGTCATTATGGAGCTTCCACACAGAGACATTGGTGTCCTACAGACCCTTGATCCCACCCAATTCAGCTTTGTACAGGGCAGATCCTGCGTTTTGCACCAAGTTGACTACTTTGAAACTGTCAGTAGAGCCGTTGATGAGGGCTACACAGTACACACAACCTACCTGCGCTTGGCTAAGGCCTTTGACACAATACCCCACTCAGGCATCATAGACAAGCTCAACAGCTGAAATATAACACCATATGTCACAGCATAGGTTGCAAAATGGCTCAGAAACAGAACCCATAATGTCAACATTGCAGGTGCCTTGTCAGGTTCAAAGCCAGTCACAAGTGGTGTCCCACAAGGTTGTGTCCTGGGACCTCTCTTATTTGGTATTTACTTTTCAGATTTGAAAGCAAACATAGGAGGGTTGTGGCCGACAAAGTTTACAGATGACTGCAACCTGGGCACCATAGTGAATACATCAGCCAGCACACACATCCTACAGACTGCCGTCACACAGACAGATAGCTGGTGCTGGACTCATGGCCTGAAACTGACTGCAACTGATGTGTAGCCATTTGGGAGGAACACAGTACCCACAGATCTGTACATAGACAGCAACCCAATGAGTACAGGAAACAAATCAGACAGCTGGGGACACATGTAGATAGTGACATCTCATTTGACACCCATGTTGCCAAAGTTGTTTGACAGACTTTCTATCTTGGCCACCTTATCATGGAGGGTATTCCATCCAGACCATAGGAGGTCATTGTACCACTATACTTCTCCCTTATCAGGCCCATGCTTGAATACAACGCCCCATTTGGTATGTACCTCAACCAGCACTTGCAGCAGCTGGAGAGACCCCACAAGTACCTTACCATGAAGATCAGGGATCTACAACACATGTCATATACTTCCAGAATAACTAAAGACAAGCTTTTTTCAGTGTCATACCACATACGCACAGGTGACCTATGCCTGACATACAAGACCATGTCCAATCAGGATTTGGTAGACATGCTCCACTGCAAGCAATCCACATCCACCAGAAACATGGGAGCTAAAGATTTGAACCTCAGCACATACATGTATAGGACATGCTGAAGGGACAGAGTCATAACTCAGAGGCATCTCAAACTCTAGCAGAGTATCCCAGTTCATGTTAGACAGAGTACCTCACTGACTCTCTTCAAGAGACATCTGGACAGCTGCATGTGGACAGGGGCACAGACTAGACAGAGGCATAGTCACATTATTCAATTATGTAAGGTGGTCATAATGTGTCACTACTAAGTCAGAGGCACAATATTTCGTATCTATGCAGTACACATATTACCACTATGAGGGGTGGCAATAGCAATATTCATCAAGGACACCCTCACCTCATGGTTGGTGGCAACACACGATGCATTGGACACCATCTGGGTGCAATTAACCATAGGCAAGACTGCTCTGCAGTTTGTAGCATGTTACAGGCCATCCTCTGAAACTCAGGTACCTCACAGAGCTTTCATGAAAACAGTGGCGGGGATACATGTACCTGCAAACACCATCACACTGGGTGATCCCAACTATCCAAATATAGACTGGGATCAGTACTACAGCCACAACACTCTAGCCCACAGGTTCCTAGAGTTCATACACTCACATGCCATGGAAGAACTAGTCACCATCCCCACAAGAGGAGACAACATAGTAGATCTCATCATCACAAACATGGGCTCACAATGTTCAACACCAGAGGTATACCCATCATTGGTGAGATCAGATCATAACCTACTCTCAGTGGAAGTCCACATCCCACCCCCACCCCAGATAGAAAAGACCACAGTGCAGAACTTCTCAGAAGCCGACTACACACTTCTAATGACTGGTGTGGTCTCTTTCAAAGCCACCAAGCCAGCAGACACCATTACCCAAGCCACTGTATCACTTACAACTGCCTTCTACCAGCACCTTCAGGACTGCATGGATGAGGCAATCCCAAACAAAACACAGACTCGTTGTACCAGAGGCAAGCGTCCAGTGTGGTGGACCTCAGCCATAAACAAGCACTACAACACAAGGAAGGAGGTACTACAAGATAGAGCGATATCCATGGAAGGGTAGACACCCCTGCTCAATATAGGTGAAACACTGAGTTCCCCCATGAAATCATCCAAGGCGAATATTGGGAGTAAACCCACTAAGGACTCACGGGACAACCATGAGGCCTTTTATACATCGTTACACACCTGGGAGGAAACTCCCAGATATGCTCAGAATAGGCTCAGAATGCTGTAAATATCACTGAACCTACAGACATTGCCAACATACTGGCTGACAGGTTCAGTGCAGATTTCTCCCCCCACCCCTCCACCACAACTGGAGAGATATGTATGAAAGAGGATTGTAGCCCCGCAAACATCTCAAATGCTCAGGTGGGAACTGCTCTATCCAAGGGAAAGGACGCAGCATCCATGGGACCAGATGGTGTCCCTGGTTTTGTGCTCCATGAACTCACTCAAGAATTAAACCCGCAGTCAGGGCAGCTGTTTGATCTTAGCCTCAACTCAGGATATGTTCCCAAGGAGTGGCATATGTCAATGGTGGACCCACTTCACATGGGGTGCCTCCACCAACCACGGAAACTACCATCCCATCAGCTTGACAAGCAGGGTCTGCTAAGCTATGGAGAAGATCATAATGGAAGTCATAGATGAGGACATAGGGGACTTGCAGACATTAGATCCAACCCAGTTAGGCTTTGTTGAGGGCAGATCATGCCTTTTAAACTTGGTTGACTGTTTCATAACAGACACCAAGGCCATTGACAAGGGCAAGGCACTCCACACAGCCTACCTTGACCTGGCAAAGGCTTTCAACACAATACCCCACTCGGGTATCATTGAAAACATCACCAGCTTAAATGTGAACCCATACATCACAAGATGGGTTGCAAACTGGCTACGTGACAGAACAGACAGGTTCAGACTTGCTGGTGCCATGTCACACTCCACAACTGTCACAAGTGGTGTCCCACAGGGCTCAGTCCTGGGCCCACTATTGCTCAGCATCTACTTTTCAGAAGTACAAGCAAACACAGCAGGATTATGGCTGACAAAGTTTGAAGATGACTGCAAACTGGGAACCATAGTTGGACACCCATCTGACACAGACATCCTTCAGAAGGGTGTCATAGACACGGATAACTGGTGCCAGAGCCATGGCCTTACATTAAACACTAAACAATGCATAGCCATACCCTTTGGGAAGAACAAGGTTACCACTAGTTCCCATGTAGGTGGCAATCCTCTAAGCACACAGGAGGTTATCAGGGACCTGGGCACCCAGGTTGACAGTAACCTTTTGTTTGACACTCACGTTGCCAGGGTAGTTAGGTAGAACTTCTACATTGCCCACCTCATCATGCAGGGATTCACATCTAGATCCAGGGAGGTCATTGTTCCCTGTACTCTTCACTCATCGGACCATTGATTGAGTGCAATGCCCCATTCAGCATGTATATGACCCGACACCTATGGCAATTGGATGGGCCCACAAATTCCTCGACAGGAGGAGAAGGGGTCTCAAACATATTTCTTATGCTGCCCGACTGAAGGAATTCCAGCTTGATTCCGTGACTTACCGTCTGCTCAGAGGTGACCTGTGCCTGACATCCAAGGCCATGTCCAAACCTGAGTTAATGTACACGCTTCACCTCAAGACCTCTACATCCATCAGAACTGCAGTGGCAGGAGATTTAAACCTCAACACAGATATTAATAGGATGTGCTGGAGGGACAGATTCTTCAACCAGAGAGTCCCTATGCTGTGGAACAACATCCTGGTACATGTGAGGCTGAGTACCTCACTGGCTTTGTTCAAGTGAGATCTTAATCAATGGATGGGAGATTGCAGGTATGCCCCAGGGATAACCTCAGTATCACTGCTTGTCAGAGGCACAGCAATATAATGGGCAAATTATCCGTCAGAGTGAAGGCGGCAGACTCCACGGAACTCTGGTCTAGGCTTATAAATGCCCTAGGGCAGATAGCCTAGTATGAACCTGTGAACCTGTGAACATAGGCCTGGGGCAGTTCCTGCTATTAGGACAGTGGTCTGCAGCAAGCTATATAGTAGTAGTCAGTTTTAGCCATTGGTGTTTGACCATGGCTAATGCATGTTGCTTCTTGTTGTGGTAACAACAGGGGTGTGTGGTTATCCATGCCATTTATTGGTAGTCACCCTCATTTTGTATCTTGTTCCATGTTTTTGCACATGTACATCACTGTATGAGGTGTGACCCTGGTAGTGTCAGGGTGCTGATGTGCTTTGACCCTGTTTTCTATTACAGCACTGATATGTGCATTCACTATACTGTGTGCATTTACACTGCACACATCTTGCTGTTTATACCTTTGGCATTGGGTAGCATTACATCTAGGTTCCTATCCCTTGTGATAGCTATGAGGTGGGTTTGTGTTTTGTGGTTTATGATTGGTGAGGGTGGATGTTAGTCATGGTCCTCAGGTGTGCATATGATACATGGTGTTACATTACTTAACACATGGCATTCATGCCTCGGGTGGTGCTGCAGGGCTGCCTCTGTCGGATGCACATACTACACTCCTGTACGTTTGGAAGCAGGTTGTGTCATGTTAGGCATCCCTGTTACTGTATGAGTGAGTCAGAGCGGTATCAGTCCCAGTGTTCCTACTGACCAAGCATATGTGCTATGCGTTGCCTCTTTGCCAAGGCCAGGGCATACTGGGCACGCCTCCTTCTGCCTACTGGGACAAGGTCAGGTTGTTCCTCCTCCAAGTCACCCACTGACTGTGGTGGCCTTGGCAATGGTGGGGATGTTTGGCCCAGCCCTGTGCTGGTCCTGCTGCAGCTGTTTCCAGGATCATATTATGTAGCATAGCACATATCATGATCATTTGGGTACATGTAGTTGGTGTGTACTGCAAAGCTCCACCAGACGTGTCCAGACACCGGAACCGTGACTTGAGCAGCCCAAACACACGCTCTATGATATTACATGTTTGTGCGTGTGCCTCATTATGGCGTTCCTGTTCGGGTGTGTGTGCATTTCTGATGGGTGTCATCAGCCACGGCTCAAGTGCATAACCAGCATCTCCCACTAGGTGTCCGTGTGGGAAGTCCCCATTGGCAAATGATTGGTACAGCTGCGTCAGATGCCAGATGTGGGAATCGTGGTAGCTCCCAGGGCAGCCAGCACACACATTCATTATTATGCCCTGGGCATCACACACGACCTGGCAGTTGATGGAGTGGTATCCCTTGCGGTTAATGTAGACTCTACCCCGCTCACCGGCTGGTGCCTTGATGCGTATGTGCATGCAGTCTATTGCACCCAGCACCTCAGGGTATCCCGCTATTTGCTGGAAGAGACGCATATTGCTGGCCACAACCTCACGGTCATTAGGGACATATATATGATCACTGACATGTGGTGACATGGCATCCAGGAACTGGTGCAGTACCCTGGAGGCTGATGCCTGTGATATCCCCATCATATCGCCAGTTGGTCTCTGGAAGGTACCTGTTGCTAGTATTCTTAGGCCAACACATACCTTGGTTTCCACTGGGATGGGTTCCCCTCTGTTGGTTCTGTGTGTGAGGCGTGGCCTGCACAGCTCAACAATCTGCTGCAGGAGCTCTCTGTCCACTCTATAGCGCTCTACTATCTCCAACTCATGTAACCCATGGTAGGTGACCCTGGGCCTGTATACTCTTCTCCTTCTCCTCACTCTGGGTTGTCTGTCAGCATCTGCATTATCACCACCCTCAGCAATTCGCCTATGTCTGATTATAACAGCTATGGCAGCCCCTAGCATTTCTGCTCTGAGTTCAGCTTTTTTCAGTTTTCAATTCTGATAGCTTAGTTTCTGGCAGTATCTCTTGTGAGAAACAGCCTGCACTGCTCTCTGTTGTGTTTTAAGTGCTGGGTTGGGTTTCTAGTCTGCCTGTGTAATTGCCTGCTTCCAATTGTTTCCACCAATTAACTCCAGCAGTATTCCTGGCAGTTTTCCTGTATTTTGGTTGTTTCCTGCTTCCTCTCTGTTTCCTGAGGGAGAGCAATGTGCACACCAGCTTAAACACGCTCACAGTCACTTAAACGAGCGTACACATCCCTACACGGTGTTACACGCACGCACACATCCTTACACGGTGTTAGCTAGGCTGATTCATGCTAAAACGAGCACACTGCCTTACACACGCACGCCAGCGCAAACTGTTGTAAATGGTTTGCAACACGCTCCACATGTAGAACCTGCCTTACACGCGCTGCCAAGATGCACGTATATCAAGAAACTTAGAGTGTAGGGATAGCGTATGCCCTCAATTTCTTGACTTTCCCAGTGTTCTGTTGGGACACACCTCCCTCCCTGATGTCTGTCTGTCATCTCTTACCTTACATTGCCCTCCAATCTGGTACATTTCTTTCTATCCTTCCCCCATGATGTCACCTACCTCTTACTCTGTTCCTCCCCCTTCTCTAACTCTTACACTACTCAGAAAGTGCTCATTACCTATGTGGCAGTGTGATTCAGTATTGTAACCCTCATTTACATAGGATTGCCTAGTAATGCTTAGTTACATATCTTACACGGAGCTTCCCCCACTTGACAACCACTAAACGGAGGCCATATTGTTTTTGCTCTGCAAGTCCCTCCATTGACATTTCATGTAATACATAAATCCCACAATTGTGGGCTTATAAGCTTCGGTTTTCAGTTTTAGGTAGCGCACCGTTTGCTGGTGTGCTACAGTCAAACACATAAATCCGTGAAAAAAAAAAGTTATATAACTTTTTTGCAACATTTTCATGCCAATGGCCACATATTTGGCCATTGGCATGCTTACTGTAACAAATGCACCCTTTATTTGGAGCTGACATAGCTCCGTTTTTAATTTTGCAGAAATGTACTCAGTTGTCAGCTGAGTACATTTCTGCAGCTAACACGTCCGTTACACGGACTGGTTTGGGCTTCGTGGATCGCTCACATACCTCATTTGCATATCTTGGAGCTGCAAATGAGATATTGAGTATTTCCACGCCCACTCCGTGTAAGAGACGTGTTAGCTGTCTCTTACACGGAGATTTGGGCTGTTGCTGAATCAGGAAGCTTACACGGAGGCTTACACTACTCTTAAACTCTGTGTAAGCCTTCCTGAATCTGGCCCTAGGTATTTTAAGCGACCAAAGATGGCCTTGGAACTTGAGTTGATTGTCTAAATCTAAGGCTGATTACACTGTGCTTACGAAGTCACTAAAAAGGTGGAAACATGCATGTCTGCAGCTAATGGGGTTTGGCTTAATTGACCTGAATTGTAAACATATAAGACTTAAAGACTTAAAACATAAAAAGCCATGGGCATTCAGTAACCATGTAGCTAAAACACTGTATGTCCTTAAGGAATTATTTACATATATCCGATGAGCTTCCATTACAGGAAGTTTTAAGATCAAGTCCAAAGATCTGAAATGGAATTGTATGGAGCCATTCCATTCGAGCCTTTCTGTATTGCAGTCTATTTAAAATTTTATGGGGAAGGTTCACCTAATTGTTAAGGTCTTAACCTAAGACATGCAAAGTACAGTGTTTGATTCTGACCTCTGTTTATTGGCTAGGCTTGTAATAGTCCAGATCAATAGCCTATTATTTTACCTATGAAACTATGAACCTAAGAATTCTCCTGCATTGGTGATGTTCCTCATTTAGTCAAATAGCAGGCTGCAGAGTTTAATAGTATGGATGGAGAAGTCATGTATAGAAGAAACACATTTATTTAGGATGGATCAGAATAATGACAGCATTACTACTGGTTACTGATATATATCATGGTGTTTTAGATACTAGTTTTTGAGTGTATGTGTATATGTGTGAGTGTGAGTGTGTGTGTGTGTGTGTGTGTGTGTGTGTGTGTGTGTGTGTGGGGGGCAGTACATGAAGTTTGAATACAATGATGCATAGATAGCATTTACTCTAGCTGCAGGTTAATTGACAGCCATCCAACTCTGCTAAACAAATTACTGTGATTCTCCTATTCAGGGATAATAACATAAAACAACAGATTCATTTAGATGAAATTGTAGGTCATGAACTTTTTTGGCAGATATGGAACTAAAGAGCTGAAGGCATACTCTAATTGCAACACTAATTCTACTTTACAAATATAATGCATTCTTCCCTGTGTAGGGAATGAGTTTACAGCAGTTATGTAGCTATTAGTTGATGGTCTTCATTTCATATAATTTAGATGATTATCAAACAAGAAGGCAGCATTGAGAGAACAAGGCTTTAAAGAAGCTGGCATTTTCAGTTTGTCGACTAAAGGGATAGGTTGGACTCATTTTATGGTTATGATATCTCACTAGTCTGTCAAGGTCCACAGTCTTAGTTTTCTTAAAGTTCATTTGCATGCCTTTAGCATTGTCAGTTTATCACTGTGAGAAGGACATTTGCAGCTCCTGTCAGGTAGTGAAATGGGAGGCAGATGGTCTCTGCTAATGGTTACCTAATTAAGTACTGAATAAAAACTCTGCCAAAACACAGTCCTTGAAATGAGATGATTGAATTGAGTTAATTATAATCAGTACTTTAACAATACTACAAAGTGAAACCACCCTTGTATTCCCAGTGAGTGTCTCTGTGTGTGTACTGGGGGGGGGGGTGCTATGCCCCAGCCCCCTAACTTAAATAAAACAACTGTAAGTTCACATGACCTCAGGAAAATGGGAAGACCTTTGTCACCCTGCAAAAACACATTGCAGCAGTTCTAAAATCCCAGGTTCACTGAGCTACCAATCAAATTGGTTCATTTTGATGAATGTCCATGTATCAATTTGTCAACTGGCCAAGTGCATCATAGGTAAGTACCCAGCCATCCGTGTGTACTACTGGCTGAAATGTTGGGAGATTCATGAAAAGTGAGTCAGTAAAGAGTGAGAACTGAAGATGTGTTAATATCTGGCAGTTTGAGCACAGGATTAAGGCTACAAGCTGTAAACAAGCTGCTTCCTGTAGCCCAGGTTTTAATTTCCACAGTCTCCATTTACTGCTGTGTGACTGTGCAAGTCACTTAACGAGACAATGCTCCTGGTTTGACCCTAAAAGAGACACATCTCCAGTGGGCTTATCCTGTTCAGAAATAAAAATTAAAATTGCATTTTGGGGTGATCCTGATCAAATATCAGGTTCTAAAAAGGACTGCTTCCTACTTTGCTGTTAAAAAATGTATATTTTTTTCTGAGCTTCCCAGCCAGCTTCAGCAACAGGGATTTCAAAATCAGTAGACTGATAAACATAGAGGTGACCACGGTATTTTTAAAACAGTCTGCTGATGTTGTGGAAGTGCTTATTATAGCATTTACTGAAACTTCTTGGGAATCTCTATTGTTATTCCTTATAAAGTGCATAAAATCGGGATTGACCAGAATTCAGCATCTACTGATATGGACATAATCTGGAAATTATTTTATTTATTTTACATTTGTTGACTGGGTTAGTCCATCTGAGCTAAGTAGCCCTTTTTCAGCAGAGGCCTGGGGAGAAAAGCTCCACAGTTTTACAATTTTAGTGTTAACAGTGTCAGCGGGTTACAATGTATGCATACAATGGAATACATTTTATCAGAAAAATAATAGTGGAAAAAACATAATAAGCACGCATAAGAGAAATTATTCGATACAAACATTTTCAATAAACAGTGAAGAAAGTTCATAGTGCATGTAGTTATTTCATGAGACATGTGACATTAGAAATGGATATAACAGATGGAGAAGAACAATAATACTTAGAAGAGGTTTACGAGCTAAAAAGGTTTGACGTTTTGGTGATTAAATATGAATTAATGGGCTAGATTAGGGAGGATGAGTGCAGTGGTAGGACCAGTGAGTTTGAAGGTATGCTCTAGTGGCAGTTTTGAATTGATTTGGATGTTTAAGGGACCTGATTTCTAGTGGTAATTTGTTCCATGATATGGTGGGATTGTAGCTGTAGAGGTTACAGGCGATTTTAGTCTTAGGTTTGTATATTTGTAGTAGGTTAAGGTCAGAGCTATGTAGGGACCTAGTGGGGGAATATTAAGAGATGAGGGGAGATAGGCTAGGGCAGAAGGATTTCAGGTATAGTACAGAGTAAATTATTTGTAGTTGAGGGAGCTGAAAGAGTAGAAGCCGGTGAGGTAATTCCAGCCAGTTTAAGTATTGTAGTGAAAGACAATGATGTGGCTCATAAGCTTGGTGAGCAGCGAATCTGGCAACCTTGCTGTAGGTAGACTCTAGTTTAGTTAGTAGTGTGGAGTTAAGATTGGTAAGAATATGGCAGCTATATGGAAGGCTAGGTAGGAGGTATGCATGAGAGAGGGTTATTTTTGCTTTGTTAGAAACTTTTTGTTTAGATAAAGAAGGCCAAGTTTTTGGTGTGTCTTTTTGATGCAGTTGTTTACATGTAGATCAAACTTGAGTTGGTCATCTATTGTTACTTCTAGTAGTTTACTAGGGTCAACATTAATGGCTGTATTATTAAAGGGCAGTACATAAAATGTACAGTTAAGTTCTTTGGGAGAAATAGTAAGAGTTTTGTTTTTTTAGGATTAAGAATGAGCTGGTTGTCACAGAGCCAGGATTCGACTGAGTTAAAAGATGCTTAAGTTGCAGAGATAAGGTCATAGGGAGTATCTGCAATAGTGATGATGGTGGAGTCATTAAATAACTGTGCTTACATCACTTTGTTAAATTTGGAGATGGAACAGCTAATGGTAACATGATCTCTGATAAGAGAGATCTTAAACATATACGTGAAGCATTAACATTAGCTGAAGACTGAAGTGTACAGGAATATGCTGGGTGAATAAAAATCAGCAGGAATCCCAAAGTTCCAGTAATGATTAGTGTAATAGTTGCATTCTAAGTAGTTCATTCAAAGCTGATCTATCACAATTACAGGAAATTGCAGTCGTATTTGCATTTTACTAAACTGAAATCCAAAGTGCTGAAATCCATTATCTCCTCCCAGATTGTTTGCTGATATAAGTTAGTTTACGTGCAGTTTGTTGGCAGCTGTAAATTATGCAGTAAATGTATTAGCTTTACTATATCTTTGTCTGTCATTTCATATTTTTGATTAAAACTTGTGTGTTTTCCAAAAAGCTGGAACACTACCAGCTCGAGATGTTGCAACATGCTTTCTCTCTTTTTTATCTACTGCATTGCAAGTATGGATATTGTTGGAGGACTTCCAAGTTTACGAAAGTTGTAGTAAATGTTGATTATAGAAGTACACAAGTGGGATTTTAAGTTGTAAGAAGAAAATAAGGTGGAAGAAACAAAAGGCAGAACCACAGTGTTATCTACTTTAAAAGACATTACTGAGTACAAGTCACTGAATGTTTGCTAAATGGTGTTCTTTGTAAGACCTAAGGGGTTTGCCATAGCCCTTTTAAATTACACTTTTCATTCACTGACAGAATTCCTGGCTAAATTTATAGGAACTGCTTCATGTGTTTCGCAAGTAGGAAATAAATAAAAAAAAAAACAGTTGTGGTTGGACTGACTCCAGCTGAGCTGTGCCTCCCAGCTCAGGACAATCAAGGCTTGTAATAGCATGAAGGGAGTATTTACACTGCCAAACAGAGATGTTCAAAAGGCAGCCCGCACTGTTTCTTGAATTCACTCTTCTAGTCAGGAGCATTTTGTGTATTGGGGAGTGAAGTCCAGATCCAGCATGGAGCATCCCTGCTTCTCTTTTACCAGTATCATTTTGGTCATCCTTGTCTCTTTACTGAGTCTAGGCTATACAGAGCCTAATGGGGATCATCAGTTTCTGCGAGCACCAAAGGAACATGGACTGGTGAGTCTTCAAAGAATAAATGCCTGAAAATAAGTTTATTAGTATATTTGATTAAAAGAATGTCTAAAGTCTGAAAAATTCTGAAAAAAGAAACATTTCTATATGCATTATTATTTCTGTATGCTTTTATATACTGATTTGTTGTTAGGCAGCACAGTGGTGTTGCAGTTAACATTGCTACCATTTAGTGCTTGGGTCCCAGGTTCAGATCCAGGCAGGGAATAATGCTGTACAAAGCCTGCATGTGCCCCATATGTTCATATGGGTTTCAGCAGGTGCTGTGGTTTCCTTCCACATGAAACCGATATGCAGTAGGGAAACGGCATTCCTCCAAATTACTTGTTTGTGTGTGCATGTATGTGTGCACATGTGTGTGTGTGTGTGTCTGTGTATGTGTGTGTGTGGACGCGCCTGTATGTGATCATTGTGTTACAAGATGGACTTGTAACTTAAGATGTTAAGATGCTGCTTTCAGAGTATGGACTTGTAACTTAAGATGTTAAGATGCTGCTTTTAGAGTATGTCTTATAATTTGAATCTCCTTTGATCCCATCCATGATTATTTGTCTGTCTTATAGGTATTGTATGCTGGGACATACTGCAGTTCTCCCATGGACATTAATAGGATAAACTGAATACTAGACATTTATTGAAAATTGATATTGGAATTTCTAGACATCAATAATATTTTCAAAGGTTCCAAATTCTAGTAATGACGTCAATGGAACCAATCATTTTTCTCCCCTAAAATTATTCAGACAGCCAGGCATATTAAAGAATGAAATACCATTGTACTATGGAACAAAACATATTCATACTTCAGGTCCAGGTCCAAGAGGGATGGTGCAAGGTGCACCAGCAAGGTATTCAGAAAGTCTAGACACTTCTCTGCAACTTTCTAGGTAGCCATACTTTTGACTCATTTCCATATCCTGCTGGTGACATTCTGCATGTGTACATGGCTGTTTGGGTGATCGTAAACTATTAAATACCTATTTTTTTAGGGTACTGCTGACTCATAGGAACCTAACTGACGAATGTGATGTCTTGCACGAGGAGGACTGTGCTTGGGATTTGAACTACATCTTCTCTGTCATCCAAATGGACTGTGTTGTTGAACAGTGGCACCCTGTAGTTTGGTGCCACAAGAGCCTTGTTCCAGTAGTATTCAAATAACTGAGCTGCTTGACAATATACTAATGTTTAGGGAATAGGCAGTCTAGTACAGACTGAGACTGGTACTTTGCATTTGTTTAGCAGACACATTGTTAAAAAACAGGCGCCAGATAATGCATGTAGGGAATGCTTATGCTCGTAAAATCAAACAGGAAGAGCAGAAGGATTTATTTATGTATTTAATTTTTGGGACATGTGCCCTTCACCTATTGTGGGATGGGGGTTAGATTGAGGAATGTTTGTAGAGACTGATGCTGATCTGCCTTTTAGTTGACCTCACAATATAGTTTGTTGGGGTATAAAAGAAAAAGAATGCTGAGATTCTGTAGGAAGACGGTCTTCCCACTGTACACTTTTTAAATATGAACTAGAGTTATGGAAGAACCAGAAGGTTTATGTTCTCATAACAAAAATCATAGCTAAATCAATCCTGAGGGAACAGTTTTGCTAGTTACAGATGGTCATTGGGCATCAGTTACATGTGTCATTAAATTCAAAAGTTTTCTCTGCATATGAAGAGCTACTTAAGATTGACTAGGCACAGCACAGGTAATTATCTATAAAAGTGAGTAAACAAATTACTCAGCTGTCCAGTTTTATTGGTTAATGGTGCAACAAGTAGCACACAACTTCTGAGCAGAAGGCTGAGAGTTCTATTCCCATATCAGGTAGATCGATTGTTAACACTGCAGTGTGGCATAAGGGGGGAGGAGTCCAGCACTCCTGAGTCTGCTGTACTTTGAATGAGACTTAAACTGAGACCCCTTCTACTTGAATTAGTGGTAGCTTACATGGATGTAAAAAGTCCCATGCCACCTAGCAAAAGGAGTAGGGGAAGTTCTCCAGTGCCCTGGTCAAATTTCCAAGAATAGTACAAATACTACCTTGGATCTTCCCAGAAAAGAGGCTACTACCCTAGTGGGACTAACCCAGTCGACACAGGATAAATAAATAGATAAATACATGAGAAAGTAATAGCCACAACAACAAGATGAACCTTTGACATTAACTGTCTCACCTCTGACACGAGACTTGAGCCTGGCACCCCCCCCCCCCCCCAACACACACACACACATGCACACCTTAATCTTTCCTTCCCTTTTTCATGGCATCAAGTTATCCAGTTCAGACTGTTGGAAAACTTCATGCAGCCTTAAGAAGATGACAAGGTTTGTAGCTGATCTTCATTCTATATCATCAATACACTGTCCTTAGTTAACATGGCTAGTTAACTCTCTCCACTCTTTCTATTCACTTCTGCATGTACATTTTTACAAATAGCACTGAAGACAAATGAACACAATATTAACAAGATATATTCCAGGGTAGACAATATGGTCATCTTTTGCAAATATCTTGTATACCCCAAGCAGTATTTTAAAAACAGGAGATCAACTCTCCCTCACATATGGAAATCCCTTCTTTCATATGTCAGAAGCTCTATATACTTTGTTACTTTTACGAAAAAGCTTTTTTGCTTGAAATGATATGTTAAGTACAATACCTGTAAAATTACATGGACACTTAGGCTGTTAAATAATAAATTGTATTCTGAAATTAAAAAGGCCTTAATCATGTATGCTCTATAACCTGTTTATTTTGGATCCCTACAGACAAATTTACACGAGCATAAATGTATATCATTCGGCCTCTGTTTTACATAATACTTTTGTGTACGTTTAAAATAGTTTTGCAAACTAGAAAGAAGTCTGTTTCATTTAAGGCCTAATGGTTAGAAGAACCTTGTCTTATTGACAAATTCCATGTTATTGTAAACCTACTTCAGCTGGTTGTGTGAGAGCTGTGCCAGAATGGACCATTTTAGCTAAGACCAAGGCACACTTACTGAGATGGATTCTCTGTTTATTAGCTGGTTCACTTCTAACTCATGCTTTATACATAGTAATGTTACAGGTACAGGTTTAAGACTGAATAACAAACCATCACCAGGGTACAAATGTAGTAACATACAGGATTTTCCCACAGATAAAACTCACTGGCTGATTGAGTCATTGGTTTATTCAGAGAGCACAGTAAAATCTATTAGCTTCATGAAAGAACTCTTAGGCTTGCATTCATGGTTCATATATTAGCATCAAGGCAGCCTTTCTTAATGTGATGAGGATTCTGACTAAGAGCTGCTAACAAAGAAAACCATAGACTACAATATTTTTATTAAGTTTTACAATGAAAATGTCATATTAAAAGGAAAGAACAGAAAAGCACAACCAAAGTGTGTTGTTACAGCTGAGGTGGGAGCGTCTCCAGCTTACATACATTGCCTACTAAATCTTAGAAAATTCAGTGAATTCTTGTCAGGTGTAATTTTGTTTAGTTTGAAAGTTTAACTGTCACTGCCTCACTTGACCAATTTCACAACTATTTTTACATTTAGAAAGATTCGCTCAGTTTTTCTTCAGTAGATCAGTTTAATGTTCTTTTGCACCAGTTTTGTCTAGTTCAAATTTCTTTACTATTTGCCATTTTTGTTCTTTTTTGTGCACAGGATTTTTAGAATGACTTTCTTATGTAACATATTAGACATTTTTCTATGCATTATGTCTTTCACCTGAGCTTTTCTGGTGTGGTCTCCAATGTAAATGAGCACTACACAGTTGGACTGGCCCAGTTAACAAAGTACATCTATAGCTATATATGTATAAAGTGTGTGTCTATATGTGTGAGTATATATATATATATATATATATATATATATATATATATATATATATATATATGTGTGTGTGTGTGTGTGTAACTCGTGCGGAATACAGTGGGTCTTACGTATGGTACATTAAGTACTGTATACTGTATTGTGTGGTTAAGTTGCAACAATGTATATTCATACAAGCTCAAGCAATCTACTTAAATCCCTATTCAGAAGAAACTTGGGAAATCAACATAACCAATTAAAGTCAATGGGAAACAATAAATAAAGGGAATAGAAAGTGTCTGGTGTATGCTACTACGTGAAATAGCTTGTATTGTAGAATTAGGAAACAGTTTTGCAATTCATGATACATTTCCCTACAAGATATTTAATGTACAGATGTGGATGCGTATGTATGTGTGTACGTGTGAGTTTGTGTCTGTATGTGTGTGTGTGTGTGTCTGTGTGTGTGTGTGTGTGTGTCTGTGTGTGTGTGTGTGTGTGTGTGTGTGTGTGTGTGTGTGTGTGTGTGTGTGTGTGTGTGTGTGTGTGTGTGTGTGTGTGTGTGTGTGTGTGTGTGTATATTTGTGTCTTTAATGTATTTACAAACATCTGAGGAGTATATATAAAGAAAACAAAAAAATAAAGCTGTCAGCTTATGCGGAAGTAAAATATTGTCTAATGTAAGTTTAGGAAACAAGTTTCTTGATGAATTTACTAATTTCGTAGTACAATAAATTTTATTACTTGGGCAGAATTTCTCATATGCTCATTACCTTATTTTATATTTTGCTTCTACATTTCTATATGCCTTTGAAGTATTTATGCACACACACACACACACACACACACATGCAAAGCATAGATATAAGCATGTAATACATGGAGGTCAGTTGTGGGGGTCATGAAAGATCTTGTAGGGAATACATTTCATGAAGTGCAGATAGTTTTCTAATCATATAATACAAATTATTTTGTGTTTCAGCCCAGACTAGACCCTATCTATTCGATTTACTTATTGTTTTGCATTGACCTTGTGACGACCGTGCCCTAGCCCAGCAATCAAGGAGCCTCAATCCTCACCACTAACACGGGAGGTCATCTCTGAGAAGAGGAAAGGATAACTAATACACACAGTAAAGTACAATTTCCCTTAAGTGCACACAGAGATCACAGTCAGTCTGGGGCTGGCTGCTCCCTTGCTCACCAGGTCCCCAATAAGACTCCCCACTGGCACACCTATAGGGTCCAGATCTCAGCCTAGCTGGCAAGCTAACCTCCAGTACACTCTCTGTCCAACCAGTGCTTTGTGTCCCTGCCCAGGTAGTTGACACACACACACACTTTGAGATAAGTATTTATACAACTTCACAGACACTCCTGTGAAAGGCTGCCACAGATTCTCCAGCTGTGCCCCTTTACCCAGACTGTACAGTAGTAATTACTGCCACCACCCAGTTAATAATATCAGCTACTAAAAGGCCCTTAATAGGGTGTCCAATTATTACTGTGCAATATTAATATCCAATGCTAATGTGACTATACAGTCTAAGGCTTATCAGAGTGGCCTATTACAATAAACTCTATATAAATATGCAGTGTACTCTAGAGCTTATCTCTACACAAAGCAGCCACAGGTAGAAGGTTTTGAAAATATTTAATAATAAATAATTAAAACACAAGACAAATCTACTACAACACAGATATATCTAAGGGTTTACAGATCACACAGAAACTTAAAATAATACAGTAGGACAGGTTTGGTTTCAAAGAAAAATACCTAATTAATCTTTACTAGCTTTAACTATTCATACAAGATATCACAGTGCTACAAACTTACATGTGAGCATAAGCAGAGTGCTGATAAGCTAGATGTCCAGATCAAAATGCTCCAGGTCTCTTGTGAGAAATAGTATTTAAACATTATTAACAAACATGTCTCTAAGGCCCCCCCAAAATTACATCATTTTTGACACTTAGGTTTTCCCAGTATTCATATTGCATCGTCTTAACACCTGGTCTGAGTTCTCAGGCCACAAACTGCATTATTTAGCAATCTAACACCTCCTCAGAAAATTACAATGACACAAGACATTTCACATGTATATGCTAACAGAAATTAAAGCGATAAAAGCATCTTCCACATCTAAATTCTAGTCATAAACTTTAGCCTTAAAACAATGGGCATGAAATCTTCATCCAGCCACCCTCAGGCCAAATTCTAACATGAAAGGATACAACATGCTTCACTGGGCCAGTAGAGTGCAATGTTGTCACATATTTTGCAGTTCCACATTTCACAGTGTTTTCTTACATTTAAAAACACAAGCCTGTATTTTACATTTATTTATACAGTTGATAGAATTATATATCAAATTCTATTTGACTAGGCTGGCAGCCTTCGCCCATATCTCCCCAATCTTCACATCTCTTCCCCCCGGGGAACTCAAGCAAGTTTTTCAAGTGCCCCTTGAGAAACATTGCTTGAGAGTGTCAGGTCTATCTGGGTGTACCTCACCCCATTCCCTGTCTTGAAAGCCCATCTGCATTGGCATTGCTACTCATATGCTTGCAACCCCAGACTCCATCTTAGCAACTTGGCATTTTGCTGACTGAATCTGTTTAACCATGGTAGAAGGTTGTGATCTGTCATCACAGTGAATTTTCTTCCATACAGATAAGGCTGAAGTTTTTGTAGTGCCCACACTATGGCTAGACATTCCTTTTCTACCGCTGCATAGCATTCCTCCCTGGGTTGGAGCCTACGACTGAGATAAACCACTGGGTGCTCTTCTCCCTCTGAAGAAATCTGGCTAAGTACAGCCCCCACCCCATAGTTTGAAGCATCCACCTGCACAACAAAGTCTTTGCTGTAGTCTGGACTGGCTAACACAGGGGGTCCTCCCAAAGCTTCCTTAACCTTCTGAAATGCCTGCTCACATGCTGGTGTCCACGCTACCTTATCTGGCCTGTTCTTCCTTGTCAGGTCTGTAAGGGGAGCAGCTATGGTGCTATAATTGGGAACAAACTTTCTGTAGTACCCTGCTGTCCCTAAGAATGCCCTCACCTGCTTTTTGGTAACAGGTGCAGGCCATGCCTGAATAGCTTCCACTTTGGCAGGTTCTGGCCTTATCTTATCACTCCCCACTCTATGTACTAGGTAGGAGACCTCTGCCACACCCACCTGATATTTGCTTGGCTTAATGGTCAACTCTGCCCTCTGTAGTCTGCCAGCACCTCCCTGACATGCTGAATGTGCTCTTGCCAGGAATGGCTGTAGATAGCAATATAATCCATGTAAGCAAGGGCAAACCCTCCTACTCCTGCTAAGATATGATCTACCAGCCTCTGGAAAGTTGCTGGGGTATTCTTCATCCCAAAGGGCATCTTTGTGAACTCATACAAGCCAAAAGGAGTCACAAAGGCTGACTTCTCTCTAGCACTGGAAGTCAAGGGCATCTGCCAGTAACCCTTGCTAAGCTCAATGGTTGTAAGATGCTTAGCCCCACCCAGCTGCTCTAGGGCCTCATCTGTCCTAGGCATGGGGTAAGCATCTGACTCTGTGTGACTATTTAATTTCCTGTAATCCACACAGAACCTGTTGCTGTCATCCTTCTTTGGCACCAACACCACTGGCGAGGCCCAGGGACTGTTGGACTCTTGAATCACCCCTAGTTCCAATATCTACTGTACCTCTTCCCTCAAAGTCTGTTTGACTCTCTCAGTCATCCTATAAGGGGCCTGCCTGATAGGCCTTTGGGGTCCTGTATCCACCTGGTGCTCCCTGGTTTCCCTGTGAACAGGACTCCAAACTCCTGCAACACTGCTCGGATTTCTCAAACCTGGGTAGGAGATAGCTGCTGGGACACTGCTACCCCTTCCATCGAGGTGTCAGCCATAGCCTCACTGAGGAGATCAGTCCCCAGATCTCTCTCAGACTCCTCCTGCAATCCACTGCAAATGCTCAGCAGAAGGACCTCCCTATCATGGTAAGGTTTCATCATGTTAACATGGTACAATTTGTGCCCCTGCCATCTGCCTAGCACATCCACAATGTAGTTAACATCACTTACCTTTCTTACCACCTTGTAGGGTCCCTCCCAAGCTGCTTGCAGCTTATTGTGTCGGACAGGAATGAGAACCATTACCTGCTGCCCCACAGTATATTCCCTAACTCGAGCATTCCTGTCATACCACACCTTTCTCTGTTGTTGGGCTACTGCCAGATTCTCCTGGGCCAGGCCCATGATTTCCCTGAGCCTTGTCCTGAGGTTCAGGACATATGCCACAACAGACTCCTTGTGAGACTCACACTCACCTTCCCACTCATCTCGAATTAAATCTAGAAGTCCCCTCATCCTATGCCCATACAGCAACACAAAGGGTGAAAAACCTATGGATTCCTGAGCAGCCTCTCTGTAAGCAAACAACAGATGGGGCAAATATTTGTCCCACTCACTCTTAAACTGATCTGCAAATGCCCGTAGCATGGACTTGATTGTAGAGTTTAACCTCTTAACAAGACCATTAGTCTGGGGATGGTAGGGGGAGGTCTTCATGTGGTTCACCCTACAGGACTTCCACAGACAAGCCAGCAGGTCTGACATAAAATTGGCACCTCTGTCAGACAGTATTTCCTTTGGGAAACCTACCCTGCTGAAAATCTCTAACAAAGCAAACAAAGCATTTGCCACCTTTTCAACCTCAATGGAGGACAAAGCCACTGCCTCAGGGTATAGTGTAGCATAATCTACAATCACTAGGATATACTTTTTCCCTGTGGAACTTGGGGTACAAGGAGGACCCACAATATCCATAGCTACCCTCTGAAATGGCTCCTCAATCACAGGCAAAGGCATCAAACGAGCTTTCACCTTGTCTCCTGCCTTGCCTACCTTTTGGCACTGCTCAAAGGTCCTGCAGTACCCTGTTACATCTCTGGAAATTCCAGGCCAATAGACGTTTTGCATAATATGGCTCTTTGTACATTTTATGCCCATATGACCTGCAAAGGGAATGTCATGCACTATGACTAGAAGCACCAGACTGTAAGCTCTAGGCACTACCAACTGCTGTACTCTCTCACCTTCTAGCCCTCCCCCAGGGGTCCACTCTCAGTACAATAACCCTTTGTTCCAGTATACAGATTCCTCCTTCCCTTGAGAATCAGGTGCCTCCTTAGCTACCTGCCTCAGGCCTTGCAATGTAGGGTCTGAGAGCTGAGCCTGTCTCAAGTCTCTCCTTGTAACCCTTCCCAGCTCCCCTTCCACTGGACATCTGGCATCCTCTGACAGTCGTGCCTCAC
This sequence comes from Protopterus annectens, assembly GCF_019279795.1. Taxonomy (NCBI): domain Eukaryota; kingdom Metazoa; phylum Chordata; order Ceratodontiformes; family Protopteridae; genus Protopterus; species Protopterus annectens. The sequence continues at coordinate 15,907,060 of NC_056746.1, forward strand.
TGTCAGCCTGGGTACTACAACTCACCTCTACCTTTGCAGTTACCCTGTCCAAGGGAACATCAGTACCCACAAGCAGTTGTGGCTAACATTAAGTCTCACTGCTACAGCATAGCTCACTCCCTGAAGTAACCACCTCAGCAGTCCTGGCTGCAAGTATGCAGTCTGTCTGGGTCTCCCCCAGGCTACCAGACCCACATGCTTGTCTCTTAGCCTCACTGCTCTTAACTGCATAAGTACATAGTACTACCTCATCCAAATCCTTCCATCTTAGGACATCTGCAGGATGGTAGTTCCATACCCCTGTTGTTTCAAGACAACCTACTATTGGCATTTTGTCTTTCCCACTTACTGGCTCTCTCACCTTTGGTTCCCCACCTTACCTCCATGGACACCTGTATGCCACATGGCCCCACTGGTTGCATTCAAAACATTTAACCCTAGCTCCTGGACGTGTACCTGGACTAGTGGCTTCCCCTGCTACTGGCAGATTCTGTTGGGGCAGTCTGTGCTGCCCAACATGGGTTCCTTTAGTCCCATGAGCAGTACTAGGGGTCCCTTAACTGTGCAGGGCTACCCTGCTTGCTAGGTATAGGTCTCCCTTCTTCCTCAACTCCTCTGAAGTAGCACACTGTCTATCAGCTAACCAGATCCTCATGTCCTCAGGCAAAGTGCTAAGGGCTTGTTCCCTTACCAAAAGGTCTGCCAGCCCTTCAAAAGTGGTGACCTGACATCCACTCACCCAGCTATGAAAATAAGTGCTCAGTTCAACAACATATTCACATACATTTTCATCTGCCTTGCATCTATGCTCATGAAACTTTTTCCTATACATTTCAGGTGTTAGCTTAAAACATTCTAACAAATGTATTTTTACAGCAGTATAATCAAAACAGTCAGTGTCATGCATTTTTGCTAAAGAAGTTACAGCTTTACCATGGAGTAAGGGGTTCAGGAACCGTACCCAAAGCCCTTGGTCAACTTCATACTGTTTACATACCCGCTCAAACATATAAATGAAGCTATCAAAATGATCCCCCTCTTTAAACTGTGGAAGAAATTTACTGACCTTTTGTGCTTCTGGAGTCCAGTTACTCCCTACCTCATTACCTCCATGACTCTGGTGAAGAGTCAGCATTTCCCTCTCATGCCTCCTCTGCCGTTCATTTTCCTCAGTTTGTAGACTCCCCATTTTCTTGGCTGCTTCTAGTTCCATACGCCTGGCCTCAAACTCAAGTCTCTTTAGCTCCAGCTGGATTTTTAAGTCCACTGCAGAAAGGTTGAGCTGTCCATTCTCCGAGAATATTGTATCTCCACTGTCAGTCTGATTATCCTCCAGGCTGCTGTTTTCTGATGCAGCTGTAACCAAGGCTGCAATCAGGTCTGCCTTAGTCAGGTTTCCATGCACCAGCCCCCTAGCCTGGCACATCTCTGCCAGCTGGCTCCTTGTCAGCTTTCCATACTCTTCTGCTGACATGCTGCCTGCTCACCCTGACTAACACTAAGCTAACAAAAGAAATAAACAATTGTGATCAGAACTCTTGGTATACACTGGGTGGCTGTTTTAGAGTACAAAACACATTCAGAGATCACTGTACATAAGCTACAGGAATTCGCTCTACCCACACCACTACAAGCCAATTAGTATGTGAAGTAGATCCCACCACTGCCAAACACTTGTGACGGCTGTGCCCTGGCCCAGCAATCAAGGAGCCTCAATCCTCACCACTAACACGGGAGGTCGTCTCATAGAAGAGGAAAGGATAACTAATACACACAGTAAAGTACAAGTTCCCTTAAGTGCACACAGAGATCACAGTCAGTCTGGGGCTGGCTGCTCCCTTGCTCACCAGATCCCCAATAAGACTCCCCACTGGCACAGCTATAAGGTCCAGGTCTCAGCCTAACTGGGCAAGCTAGAACCTTCAGTACCCTCTCTGTCCAACTAGTGCTTCGTGTCCCTGCCCAAGTAGCTGACAGAACACACACACACTTTGAGATAAGTATTTATACAACTTCACAGACACTCCTGGGAAAGGCTGCCACAGATTCTCCAGCTGTGCCCCTTTAACCAGACTGTACAGTAGTAATTACTGCCACCACCCAGTTAATAATATCAGCTACTAAAAGGCCCTTAAAAGGGTGTCCAATTATTACTGTGCAATATTAATATCCAATGGTAATGTGACTATACAGTCTAAGGTTTATCAGAGTGGCCTATTACAATAAACTCTATATAAATATGCAGTGACTAGAGCTTATCTCTACACAAAGCAGCCACAGGTAGAATGTTTTAAAAATATTTAATAATAAATAATTAAAACACAAGACAAATTTACTACACCGCAGCAATATCTAAGAGTTCACAAATCACACAGAAACTTAAAATAATACAGTAGGACAGGTCTGGTTTCAAAGAAAAATACCTAATTAATCTTTACTAGCTTTAACTATTCCTACAAGATATCACAGTGCTGCAAACTTACGTGTGAGCATAAGCAGAGTGCTGATAAGCTAGATGTCCAGATCAAAATGCTCCAGGTCTCTTGTGAGAAATAGTATTTAAACATTACTAACAAACATGTCTCTAAGGCCCTCCCAAAATTACATCATTTTTGACACTTAGGTTTTCCCAGTATTCATATTGCATCATCTTAACACCTGGTCTGAGTTCTCAGGCCACAAACTGCATTATTTAGCAATCTAACACCTCCTCAGAAACTAGTATATGCTAACAGAAACTAAAGCAACAGAAGCACCTTCCACATCTAAATTCTAGGCATAAACTTTAGCCTTAAAACAATGGGCATGAAATCTTCATCCAGCTGCCCTCAGGCCGAATTCTAACATGAAAGGATACAACATGTTTCACTGGGCAAGTAGAGTGCAATGTTGTCACATATTTTGCAGTTCCACATTTCACAGTGTTTTCTTACATTTAAAAACACAAGCCTGTATTTTACATTTATTTATACAGTTGATAGAATTATATATCAAATTCTATTTGACTAGGCTGGCAGCCTTTGCCCATATCTCCCCAATCGTCACAGACCTTAATGGATTATGCTGATTATTCAAGTTCTTCAGCATATGGCTTTAAGTAGTTGGCTGAGACTTTATGAATAGATCGTCTTGTGGCTTCATCACTTGTCATAAAACTTGTTCTCCACATATTTCACACACACACACACACACACACACACACACACACACACACACACACACACACACACACACACACACACACACACACACACACAATAAATGTGATCAAAACATGTACTTGCTGCATGTAACATATATTTAATTTGTCTACAGTCCTGCAGTGTCAACAAGAAATGTATCTATATTCCTGGTACACCATCAGCATTCAGCTACATTTCTTGATATATTATCAGTTTTTCAACCAACCCCCCACTCCCAACCTGCCACATTTACAGAACTCTCTATAAACTTAAGTAAATCTTCAAATATCATGATTGCATAAAATAGACCCAACCCTCCCAAAACACTACAGCCTACTTAAAGTCACTTCAAATCTTAACATATATTTAGTTTTAAATTAAAAAATAAACAAAAGATTAAAGATGCTGAAATGCAAACCATATTTCCCATTCACTCCAGGTTAAATAATAGAGAAAATTCACATACTATATATATAAAATACACATGCATAATGGCAGCTGAAAAAGCATTGCTCTCCCAAATTAGTTCTCTATTAATGTTTCTTATTATTAAAAAAGTATAAAGAAGAATAAGAAAAAGAAAATAAAGCACTAATTAAAACTACTCAGTCACAAAATAGCATTACTGGCATACTGATAAAGCAGAGCTGATTCTAACTAGCTAAACCAACTATAATTAATCTAACTAAACAGCATAGCTAAACAATAAAACTACTACATGCTAGCATAATCCTTACTGGTTTCCGTACAGCTCACTGGATTACTGAATAGTTCAGTAACCTGAAGCTGAGCTCTCCTATTGCTCTTTCCATACTTAATCATTGCTGGTCCAGTTTCTAAGTTTCTGCTGCTACTGATTCCCATTGTCTAATGAAGTTCTCTTTTCTCTATAGTTGTGCTACTATGGAGTTCATCTACATAAGATCAGTGGTGAAGCAATCCACAAAAGGAGGGTGCAGGGTGCTCGTCTCCTGCAAAAATTGATTTCCTTTAAAAGTCTTATTGAATTGGAGGTTTAGCAGTTGTCATTGCCCAGATGAACCCTAAATGACTTCTGACCCATAAAAGCATACATGAAATCCCTTACTACTTTACTAAAGTACATCAAAAACAAAAATTAAAAAGTACCTCAGAACTAGAGCAGGAAACTATCAACAAGGCACTCCATTTCATAAAAAAACTACAAAAAATTTGCAGAAATTACCTAATGCCTTTTTCAGATATAACGTTTATAATTACTACAGCCCATTGAAATAAATGGATATAGTACTTCAAATTGAGAAATACAGGTACAACAGATACAATAAATATTTGAGGAGAATTGATTTGTGTAATAAAATAATACTTTGTGCAGTAGCAATAGGGAAAGTGGTTTGGGGTGCTTGACTTTTCCACCATCCCTACAAACTAGACCCACATATATGGTTGTAATCCAGAAGAGCAAGCAGTCATATGAGTGAATGTTTTTTAGTAATGTAAAAAGTAAATGCTCATATGAGTAAATGTTCATCTAGTTTTTGCCAGCAGCTTTTTGTATGAGATCACAGTGCAGGAGGGTAAGGAAATGTGCCTTTATTCTACTGTTGTGCAATCCTGGAGTTAGTATATGTAATAAGTAAGGGTTTTGGGGGTGTATGGGGAGCTTGCTCTTCTGCAAAAGCGTTACTTTACATTTGTGCAGTTTTCAATCATTTTAGATTTGCTCTATAATGATTGCTCTTTGTTGATTTACTCTTTTGAGCATTTATTTCATGAGACAATCCTACACACGCAAACACACACACACACACACACACACACACACACACACACACACACACACACACACACACACACACACACACACACACACACATATGTGTTTTAAGTTACATACATATATATTGTTTTATGTATATATATATATATATATATATATATATATATATATATATATATATATATATATATATATATATATATATATATATATACTGGGTGTGTGTGTGTACTATATATGTAATAATATAGTGCTATGTGAGGAATGAGATAGTCAGGCCTAGATTTAAAAGCATTACTGGGCTCTTTGAATACTAAGTACAGAATACTTGAGCCTGTGGACCTAACTAGGCTTTTAAAGCTAGTATAATTTTATACCACTTCATTTCACCAGAGGAACTCAGTGGAAGTAGCTAAAATTGGCTAAAGACTATATGTGCCTTTACTGAATCAAGAAGTGACAGGATTTAAATTAAGGTGAAAGAGAAGACATTGTACCTTTACAAACCGAGAGAAGGTGTGTGTGTGACTGAAACTGTTCCCACTTTGTAAAGGAGAAAAACCTAGGAACTAAGTGTAGAAACTCAGACAGGGGATGACCTGTATGTTGTGTTTGGATAAGGAGACTGAACCCGCAGTGAAACTCAGCAGTAGTTGCCAGAAGAGAGAAAGCACTGTATTACCAAAATAACTTCAGAAGTGATGTTCTTTTCCTGCTACTGGATGAAAATAACGCTAGCAGTTTTAATTCAAAATGAATATGTAAATAACAATCGCATCTTTGTTGTTTCAAAGATGTCCAGTGAATTTGGTCCCTAGATGTCTGAGTATATATGTTCTAAACTAAAACTCCAAGTAAAGACAACACACTTGTTACAATATGCACACATGGGCACACATGGGCACACACACACACACACACACACACACACACACACACACACACACACACACATGCATGTGCATACACACGCGCACAAACACACACACACACACACACACACATACACACACACACACACACACGCACGCACACACACACATGTGCATACACATGCACACACACACACACACACACACACACACACACACACACATGAGGTTTGTACACTGGACAAAGTATAATATGTAAGGCATGCACACCTTTGTAACTGATACAGACATTCACTAGAAGATAGATGCCATGGAAAAAGGTGATGGTGTGCGCAAAAAAGAAGATGAAACAATGGGACAGTCTGCACTGTATCAACATGAGATCAGTTCTAAACATTTGGAGAATCACACATTTGACATCAGGATCCCAGGAGTGAGTTACATGAATGGAACTTCTGATAATGATTGTCACCAAATGGGAAATTCATTTTTGAGTTTGCGTCTTTCGGCTTTTCCCGGTTAGGGGTCACCACAGTGGAACTCCGGTCCGCTAACGATTGGTAGTTGATTTTTACGTGCCGAGTTACCAGCCCTGATGCACAACCTTCAACGTACTAAGGAGTAATAAGTTGCCCAATGTGTGTATGTACATTTAGTCATTCATTTATTTATATTGTGACATTGACTGCTACATTTGCTTGGAGTCTGGCAGTTAGCATACAGGATTAAGGCTATTATTTGTTAATGAACTGTTTTCTGTAGTGCAGAGTTTCATTCCTTCAGCCTCCTTTCACATAGTTTGTGAGTCTTAGCAAGTTACTTAACCTGACAGTGTTGTTAGCACATCTCTGAAAAGGGATAGTTGCATCCACTGAGCTTGTCTGGTTTACAAAATAGAAACAAAAGCTTATTTAGTTACTAAAAAAGACTGCAGCAGTTAAGAATGTATCTGAGTAAATATTAGAGATGAATGATTACTTGGAATAATGTGTGCAGTTGATAAAGCTGCATCTTTGTAGCATTATAGGCCATGCGGTAATAAAACATGGCATATACAGAGCCTGCATCGAAATATAAAGCAGGCAAGATTAGCAGGCCTTAGCCTGCATCAAAATATAGAGCAGGCAAGATTAGCAGGCCTCAGCCTGCACCAAAATATAGAGCAGGCAAGATTAGCAGGCCTCACCCTGCATCTAAATATAGAGGAGGCAAGATTAGCAGGCCTCACCCTGCATCGAAATATAGAGGAGGCAAGATTAGCAGGCCTCACCCTGCATCGAAATATAGAGGAGGCAAGATTAGCAGGCCTCAGCTTGCATCGAAATATAGAGCAGGCAAGATTAGCAGGCCTTAGCCTGCATCGAAATATAGAGCAGGCAAGATTAGCAGGCCTCACCCTGCATCGAAATATAGAGGAGGCAAGATTAGCAGGCCTCACCCTGCATCGAAGGCTAGGTAGGTGAAGGTAGGCTAGAAGGGCATTAATGCCTGTGCTTGAAATACTTGCATGCATATATATATTCTGCAGCACACAGCAAGGAAACATACAAGCCTTCTAGGATGGTATGATTCTTATATCTCATTCCTAAAGAAGCTGATGAATCACAACCCCAAACTTTGGATACCCAAAATTGGTATTGCATGCCAAAAGAGACAGTTATGCCATTTTCTATTTCCCCAGTGAAGTCGTACATCTTGGATTGTCCAGTGGCAATGTGACACATGGCTACTGCCACTGTGCTTTGAAGTGTCACACTAAATAATGTGACTGTTTGTAGGTTCTCTTCTAACTTGTGGCCTCCCAATGATGCTCTTGGGTAGAAAGTACCCCTTAACTGTGAAGACAGATGAGGTACTGTTGTAAACTCTTCCTCCCTCCTTGTATTTGTGAGGTACTCCTTTTGTTCAAAAGCCACCTCTCTAGTAGCCTTGTCCTCTGGCCAGTCTATATAACTTCAAGTGACAGTGGCAGTCATTTCTTATGAGTCCTCATAGCTGTCATACATGCGACTGAGTGCCCTACTCTGGCTTCTGGTCTGTTGTATTCCAGTACTAGCATTGGTAACCTCCCCACCATACAGACTGTAGTGTTTTAGATATTATTGTTGCCATGCTCCATCAATACCTTTACCACTATGGTGTCTGTCTAGGCATGGGGTAGCTGTTTTGTCCTGATGAAGGCCTCTGCACTTCCTATATACTGTACTGTTCATTCTCAGTCATAGGAGTTTGTGAAGTGTTTGTCTATGCCATGCATGCTTAACACAGTTCATTAACCTAGAGTATTAATGAATCATGTTAGCAGACTTTGGCATTATGGGACTATGTTTGAGCACTGACCTCAGAATGTTAAGCTGCCCCCACCAATCTACTTAATCTTCTGCTCAGTGGCATAACTATATGGAGAGAGGGAGTTGTCACTAGCGTCTTTAACAGGGAACCTTGGCAAAGGAAAAGATAACTTAAATAGGTTGTAAGGATTCTGCACTAGTCACCAAAAGAGGGAATACTGGACAGACAGTCATTATATGCTGTCAGGTCTTACATAATTTATGACATACCTCTCGACTTTTTTGCTCAAGAATTCTGGACAAGGACCCAAAATTAAGGACAAATTTTAAGTATTACCCTAATTCAGTTAAAAAGTTAATAGAACAACAGATTTTACAGAAAATTCTATTTTCTAAATGATAAATAAGTATGAAACTGTGATGTTTGACATTATTGACTGACCATAATTCTCAGTGATTTATCAGAAAATCAAAAATTTTAGGAGGGATATGACAAAAGCATGAGGCAAAATCAGGGATGTTCTGCAAAATTCTGGACAATTGAGAGGCATGGTCATTGTGGTGACCTCTCGCAGATTTGATATCAATGCCAGCGGTTTCAGCTCTAGTCTCATGGGTGAACGCAGTGTGGCTGTTATCATCTGATGTTTTCTGAATGTACAGAAATCCACATCAAGATAAACTCCATGGTACTGTTATATCTTAGAACATCATTATTCTGTCAGCTCCAGTTACTGTTAATTTCAATTTTCAGTTAATATGTTACTAAATGTTTAGAAGGATACCTAGTGCAGGAGATGGCTTGTTTAAGTGATCTTAACGCTCAGCAAGACTGTGTTGGGAGCAGCCTAATGCCATTATTTGCATTGAAGGCTAATTATAGTGCTGCCACCTACTGGACATGCTTGTTTTAAATAACCCTCTTAAAAACAAAATTCACTGACTTGAAACTTCATTCATATGGCTATGGATAATTCTGGTGAGACATTAACAATCAAACAGCATTCCATTTTAAGCATTACACTGTCTGATACCTGCTGTTGGACATACTACACTTAAAGAAATCCCAACCCCTCAGAGACACACGCTCCAGGGATCTAAACCTGGTCATCACAATGAGCAAAACATGCTGGAGTGAGAGATTCCTGACCCAGAGACTCCCCATACTCTGGAATAGACTGCCCAAACATGTCAAGCTGAGTGCCTCTTTGGTCCTCTTCAAAAGGAACCTTGACAATTGGATGGGAGATAGGAAATTCACCCCGGGGATCACGTCAGTCGCCCTGCTAGACAGGGGACCAGGGAAGTAAATATTCTGGGAAGAAATAGCCAGGGAATTGTTATGGCTAGGCTTATATAGGCCCTAGGGCCGATAGCCTAGTACCAGCCTATGAACCTATATGTAAAAAAGTGGACTTTGAGGAAACTGCAGCGATCTAGGTATACCATATTTTATTTTTTTTACAAGGACTGCTGTGCATTGTAGCTATCTGTCTCTGTCTTTTAATATATTTAGTACTTTTTTTAGCTTTGACCATATTTCTTGAATTTAGAGGTTGAGAGGTATGTTGATTACGATACAGGAATGTGAGACTAGCTATTAGGACAAAAAGACAGAACCTGCAAGAGGTAGAGAGGAGGGATGTGGAGGTGCAGAAGGCCAAATACAAGGAGGTTGACTAAAGACAACAAAGTTAGAGAAGGCAACGAATGCAGCAGCTGACAAGGAGTGGAAAACAAGGGCCAATTTGCAAAAAAAAAAAAAAAAAAAAAAAAGAATGGAAAGATGCAATAGGCCAGGCTGAATGAAAATGGAAGGAACAACATAGAAAACTTTGAAAAAACAGAAAAACAGAGGTACTAAATGATTACTTTGCTTCTGTCTTCAATAAAGAGAGCAAAGGGAGATCCGGTACTGAGTGGGAGGAAGGGCAGAATGTGGAGAGTAGTGACAGACACGATATAAAGCCTTGGTGGTGCAGCGGTAGCGTTGTCACCTCGATTCTCAGCTGGAGCGCCTTCTGTGGGGAGTCTGCATGTCCTCCCCGCGGTCGAGTGGTGTTCGAAAGACATGTGTGAATGGGCGTGCCTTCGTTGAAGGTTAGGCGTCAGGCTGGCACCTCGGCACCATAAAAAAAATCGACTGCCAATCATTAGAGGACTGGAGTTCCACTGTGGCGACCCCTAACTGGGAAAAGCCGAAAGAAAACAACAAGTGACAGACACTAGATAGTGAGGAAGTGAAGAGGGAATTGCGAGATCAGGCACATGTAACAGATAAGCTAAGTCCAAGAGTCCTCAGAAAACAGGACAGTGTGTTAGCAAACCCCTGATGGACAACTTCAGTAGATCACTGGTTATTGTAGAACTGGAAACAGGAATTGTGGCATCCCTACAGGGGGAGGGAGGACTACAGTCCAGTTAACTTAATAACAGTAGCAGTAAAAGTCATGGAAATAATCCCAAAGGGAAACCTGATAACATTTCTAGATGACATTAATCTGCAGGCCAGTAACCAACATGGGTTTGTGGACAGATAGTTGTTAGTCAAACCTGTTCTAGTTTTATGAATCTTTTACATGTGACTTTGACAGGGGTGTGCTAACAGATATAGTCTGTCTAGAAATCAACCACATCTTTGAGTGTGCCCCACAGAGGAAGTTGATAGGAAAATTCTAGTGGGGCAGGTGCAAGAGTCAGGACCTGTAGCAGCATGGTTTAATGATGCAATAGAGAAGGTAGTGGTGAGTGAAACAACGCAAGGAATTAAGGAAGTGACAAATGCCATACTGGTTTATATTCTGGGTCCAGCACTCTTCAGTGCATTTGCCCCAAACATATCTGAGAGAATGGAGAAGATCAACCTCTTTACCAATGACACAAAGATAGGTGCAGCAGGGGAGAACAGGGAAATGCCTAAGGAAGGATCTGGAAGGGCAATATAAGTGAGCAAGAATGAGGCAGTTGACATTCAGTGCACGGCTAATGGAAAGGACAGCAGATAGATAACAATAACCCTGGTGTGAAGTAACAGCTGAACAAAGTGGAGCTGATAACTACAGAACAGGAAAAGGAAGTGGAGGATGTTACTCATACCTGGAGTGGGCCACTGTGCTACTGAATGAGAGTGCAGAGGCAGAAGCAAATAGGATGGTGGGGTGTACCCTCAGTGGCATAGATTTTAAAAGTAGATTGGTAATGCTTTCACTATTCAGGACTCTGGTCAGTCCACACTTTGGGTACCGTCTGTAGAGGTCATAGAAGGAAATGGCTGTTGGAACAAAACACAGAAAAGCTGCCAGATAGATCTGTGGAATGGAGGGTAAGGACTATGACCAAAGGCTAGAAGATTTACAATTTTTCTTACATGAGACTAAGAGAGAAATGATATTGGTGCACAAGATCATGTCAAGGAAATGTAAACAGTAATCTTGAGCCAGAAGGTGATACAACACAGAGTGGATCACACTTGATTTCCTGCTGCTTAAAATGTATATTGTCTTTAATATGTCATCATTATGTCCACCTCAAGGATATAAACTACTGGATGTCACTTTTTCGTGAAGTTACCTAGATGGTAAGAAAGGTGGTTGTTAAGTACTGAAAAAACGAATGACAGCATCACCACTGTTGTTACCAAGTTGTTACTGTACTTATGTCCAGATTTCTATTTCTTTCTAGTTAATATTTAATACAGTATTTTAAAATAGGCAATCAAAATTAGTCAATCCGCTGACATCTATATTACAAGGCACTGAATGTTCACTAAAGCGGACAGTATTGTTTCAAGGCAGTTGAAAATATAGATAGTTTATGCACACCTGGTGTTCCATTCCCCTTCTCATACCATTATTATTTATTTGTTAACCGGATTAGTCCAGCTGAGCCAATGGCCCTTTTCTGTGGAGACCTGAGTAGAAAAGCTCCAGCAATACAGACATAAAAAGATAACATAGTAAGCAATATGCAAAACCCAAGAAAAACAGTTCAGCAATACAACAAAAGCAAAAAATACATATGCAGTAATCAGGTGAAATGAATAACTAATACAAATAAAACAAAATGAAGTAAATACAAGTCGTACATTTAAGTATTTACAATAATGATATATCTCTCCCAAGCAGCATAATGTAGTATTCTCGAATGAGCAGATTAGTCATTGAATTATTAAATGTAGATGGATAGTGAAAAGAAAAAGAAAGGAAAATGCATATTATGGAGGATTCAGGCTTTTGAGTTCAGAAGGTAGTGCTTGACTTCAGTTTTAAAGCAGCTGGAAGTAGTGATGCTATGAATGTGAGGTGGTAGCCTATTCCACGCAAGGGACACAGAGTGTTTAAAGAGGAGTTTACCATAGGTTTTGTTGGTTTTATAGATGTCTAAAAGGTGATGGTTGGAACTACAGAGAGACCAGGTTGGGGTATAAGGGGATACTAAGGCGGAGCGTGATGGGCATGCTAGTGGTTTGTTGAGTAAGGAGTGTGTCAGCTGGAGCTGGGCAAGTAGTAAGAGCTGGGAGAATTCTAACCATTGAAGCTGTTTCAGTGCGAGGCAATGATGGGATTTATAAGGTTGGTTACTGGTGAATCTGGCTATGTTATTGTAAACTTGTTATAGTTTGGAGAGAAGGTTTGACTGGAGGAGAGTTAGGATAGGGGAAGCATAGAGGAGACATGGAAGGAGATCGGCTTGGGCAAGTGTGGGTTTAGAGTTGGGAGAAAGAAATTTCTTATTCCTGTAGAGAAGACCCAGTTTCATGTTAGTTTTTTTGATACAGTGTTGGATATGGATGTCAAATTTGAGTTGGTCATTGATTATTGTACCCAGTAACTTAGTGTGAGGCTCAGCTTTGATGAGAGTGTTATCTAGCGAAGAAATAGTAAATGTGGATTTAAGGTGGTGGATAGTTTTGGGGATAAAAAATAGGAGCTTAGTTTTTTGGGGTTTGAGTATAAGATGATGCTCTGTGAGCCATTTTTCCACAGATATGAAGGGGCTTTGGGTGACAGAAAGAAGTTTAGAGATGTTGTCAACACAAGAGATAAGAGGAGCATCACCAGTGTACTGTAGGAGGGAGGAGGTGTTGCAAGAGGAGTAAAGATGATTGGTGAAGATGTTGAATAGGAGGGGGCCAAAGACAGAGCCTTAAGAGAGACCAGTTTGGATAGGTAGGAAAGGGGAGCAAGCAGATTGCCATCTGACAGACTGAAGCCTATTTGTAGATAGCTTGAAAACCAGTGAATAGTAGAGGGGAGAGATTAAGGTCAGTAAGCTTAGTAAGTAGCTTGGAATAGGAGACAGTATCAAAAGCTTTAGAGAGGTCAACAAAAAGGCAAGTCATGAGGAGGTTTTTGTCCCTGGCTTCAGCAATAGTGTTGTGAAGGATAGGAGGGCAGTAAGGTGCTGTGGTGTGGCCTAAAGCCATGTTCAATGGGGGTCAGAATATTTTCATTAATAAGATAAGTTAAGTTAAAAGCTGATTGTGAATACATTTTTTGAGGATTTTGGATAGAAGAGATAGGATGGCGATGGGTCTGTAGTTAGAGGGCTCAGTGGGTCCAGGGAAGTAAATAGTGTGGGAAGAAATAGCCGGGGAATTGTTGTGGCTAGGCTTGTATAGGCCCTAGGGCCGATAACTTAGTACCAACCTATGAACCTTTGTGAACTGGAATGGTGTAGAAAGATTTTCAGATGTCACGGACAGTAGACTCTTGGATAGATCAATTTTCCACAAAACCTTTTTCAGTTACATCAGAAATCTCCATGACAAAGTCCAGGTTTGTTCGGAATTAGTTGTTAACAGCACCACTTACACTGATCCTGTTGACTTAGCCAACCTGCTAGCAGATAGGTTCAATGCAAACATCACCTCCTGTCCCCCCAAAGACCCATTCTACATCCCTGATACTTGCCTCGCACCTCACATCTCCATAGATCAAGTGTTAAAGGCCCTATCCAAGGCAAAGAACACATCTTCCATGGGACCTGATAGTATCCCAGGCTGTATTCTGCAACATCTCCAGCAAGAACTAGCCTCGCCATTGAGTACCCAACCATATCCTAAGTACAGGCTTCATTCCAGCAGAGTGGAGAACTGTCATTGCCATCCCTTTGCACAAAGGTGGTGCCACTACTGATCCTGGAAACAATCATCCATTAGCTTGACAAGTCTGATTTGTAAGGCCATGGAGCATATTATTATGGACCTCATAAACAAGGACATAGGCACAAGCACTTGACCCCACCCAGTTTAGATTCATCAAGGGCAGATCTCGCCTGTTGAACCTGGTTGACGTTTTTGAGACTGTCACCAAGGCACTGGATGAGGGAAAGTCAGTACATACAGCTTACCATGACTTGGCCAAAGCCTTTGACACAATCCCCCACTTGGGCATCATGAAAAAGTTAACACAATTTAGCATAAAACCCTGTTTCATCAGGTGGGTGGCAAACTGGCTTACTGATAGGACCCACAAGGTCTAAATAGGTGCCACCACCTCCAATAGCAGACCTGTCACTAGTGGTGTCCCCCAGGGATCTGTCCTGGGACACTTATTGTTTGGCATCTACTTCTCAGTGGTCCAGGCAAAGTCGAAAGGCCTGTGGCTGACCAAGTTTGCAGATGACTGTAAGTTGAGTGCTGTCCCTGACTCTCCAAATGATGTTAACATACTTCAAGAGGGTCTCACAGCAACAAATGACTGGTGCCAATGTCATGGCCTTAAGTTAAATGCAAAAAATGTATTATTATAGCATTTAGCAAAAACATGGCCCCTACTGATTACCACATTAATGTCAACCCTCTAAGCACACAACATGTGGTGAGAGACCTGGGTACACAAGTTGACAACAATCTCACATTTGACCATAATGTAGCGGCAATGGTCAGAAAAGCCTTTTACTTGGTTCATCTCATAAGTAAAGGGATTGCATCCGGAAAAAATGAGGTTATTACCTCTGTGTACTCCTCGCTCATTAGGCCAGTAATTGAGTACAATGCCCCATTTGGTATGTACCTCTCCAAATACCTGCACCAACTGGAATGACCACAGAAATATCTCACAAAGAGAATCCATGGCTTCCAACACCTCAAATCACTGTCACTCTACTCTGTATTATACACATTGCTCAGAGGTGATCTGTGTCTCATCTACAAGGCAATCTCAGACCCTGATCTACTAGAGATGCTCCATATCCATAAGTCTAACTCCTCGCATAGTAGCTGATCAAAAGGTTTAAATGTAATATGTGACATTAACAAAACCTGCTGGAGAGACAGATTGTCTCCCAGAGGCTGCCCCATCTCTGGAATAGACTCCCTATAGATATCAAACGAAGCACGTTGCTGACCCTCTTTAAGCACAACCTTGATGAGTGGATGTGTAACCACAAATTTGTATGAGGGGTTCCACCTGTGTCCCTCATTGACAGGGGTGGCAGGTGCTGATTGAGGTTTCTTTTTTGGGGCTAATCTCTTGGCTAGGCTTGTAAGGGCCTCAGAGCCATTAGCCTAGTAATCTCCTATGATCCTATGATCCTATTAGGATAGAGACAGTATAGGCTATGGAATGAGCAGAGAGTTTAAGAAAAAGGGGAGGGAGGTTATTGGTAGAGGGAGAAGAAGGTTTCAGTTTTAGTAGAAGTGACTTGATATAGGCTGTGGAGATAGGGTTAAGAGAGAACGGGGATTATGTTGCATGTGTAGTGAATAGTGTGAGGGTGGTTATGGCTTTGGGAGGGTTAGGTAAAGTTTTGAATAGATTCAATGAAGTGGGTATTAAGTAAGGTGGCAGTTTCTAAGGGAGCATTATTAGGGTAGGGGTTGGGGGTAGTAGGTTGACCTGGATTTAAGAGTTTATTGATGGTATGCCAGAATTTTGGGGGATTAGATTTTTGGGAGAACTGGAGATTATAAAAGTAAGTTTTCTTGTCTTTGTTAATTGCTGTTTTTGCTATATTTCTTAGTTCTTTATATCTTTGTAGGAATGCTACCAATTTCGTTTTTAGCCATTTTTTCCAATTTTTCTCTCTTTCTTTCATGAGAGATAGGGTGTTTTTGGTGAGCCAAGGTGAGCAGTTGGCTTTGATTCTCACATTTCTACGAGGAGCTAAAGAGTCAAGTATATCAATAAAAATGTGATTAAAGTGTAGAATGGCTTCATTAAGAGGGAGGTACTTAAGGAAGCCCCAATTTATGGAAGTGAGCCTGTTATTAAAGGCTTCAATATTGAAAGAAGAAAGCTTGCGACACTCTCTAAAATGATGGAATTTAGGTATTTGGGAAGAGTAACGTTGGACTTGGATAGGGAGGTGGTCACTTAGGGAGTTGGGCAGGACTCTGGGGTCATGATATATGGTGGGGTCAGAGGTAAGAATCCAGTCTAAGGTGGTACCTTGGGTATGTTGAAGCAGGTAGGAGTTGTGATAAGTTAATGTAAGCTGTGTAGGTTGATTTGAAGGGAGGGAGAGGTAGAGGATAGTTTTTGCCAGTCAATATTTATTTAACCTAGTAGTAAGGTTTCATAAGGGATATTAATAGAAATCCATGCTAAAATAGTTTCAAGGATGGGAATGTTGTTTCCAGGTAGGATATAGATAAAAGCAATGGCAAATTTCCTATGGGGTTTGAGGTGACAGTTTAGAAGTAGTAGTTCAGCTGGTTGAAAGTTAGGCAAAGATATTGGCAAGAAGGATAGGTTAAGGTATTCTGAATGCATAATTGCGACACCTCCACCTTTTTTGGTAGTTCTATCTTGGCGATAGATGTTGTAGTGGGGAGGTAGTAATTCAGTGTTAGAAATATGTGATTTTAGCCAAGTTTCAGATAGGGCCAGGATATGTGGTGATTGGTGGGTGATCCAGGTAACTTTATTAGGTAGACTTTGTATGTTAATAGCAACGATAGAGATGTTTAGTGAGACAGTCATTTGTTCTGATTGGGCTAGATGGGCCCGGGTTAGGGTGGATGTCACCGGATGATAGTAAATTGTTAGGAAAAAGGGGAAGGTTTGTTTGCATAAAGGAAAAAGCCAGTGGGTTTGTATTTAGATTTGAAGGATGTGATGGAGACAGAGAAATTTTATTTTGATGAGATGTGTGAAGGAAGAGTTAAAGAGAGAGGGGCACATTGGGAAGGGCAGGGAGGGTTCCTTGTAGTGTATAGGAGAACTGTAGGCAGGGGATTAATGTGGAAAATTAAGGTGCGTATGATAGGAGGTAAGTAAAGAAAGGTATATAAGCAGGATTGATGTGAGGTAGAGGGGGACATGGTTTGAAATGAGATAATGATAGTAGAAGGATGTTAGAAAGCTAGATAAACGTGTGGGGAAGAGGTTATTTACTAGGGAGGAGAGGGGTGAGAAATAAGATGAAAACTATGAATAGGGAGTATTAAGGAGAGATTAATTTACAAGGTAGAGAGGAGTGAGCAAGAAGGGGGCATTCGGTAGGTAGAGTCAAAGGATGGAGATATGCTAAGATGCTGTGAGTGTGGGGGAGATAAGGAGTGGGAGTGGGATGTGAGAGTATAAAGTATATTAAACAGTATAATGGACTTCCAGTGCTCCTGAATGGAAGCCCAATTGCCCTACTCTGGAGGCAATTAGGGTTCAACTGTCCCTGCATGAGAGATCCTGGCTGGAAATAACATTGGACACCTGGGTGCAGAGGATCATTTCCAGATGATATATTATACTCTTTTCCCTTCCTCCTGCCCAATGCAAAAAAATCCCTGATGTTCCACACAGTCAGAGGGAACAAGCATCTATTCAGGTGCAAAAGCTGCTAGAAAAACGAGTCATCGAAGAGGTCAAACCAGACCAGAAAGGATCCCGAACTTAGTTAAGATTCTTTTTAGTGTCAATGACAACAGGGGACTGGAGACCAATCTTGGATCTCAGCAACATGAACAAATCAGTTAGATGAGACAAGTCCCAGATGGCCACAGTTCAGTCCATTCTTCCGTTTCTGGAAAAGGATGACTGGATGTGCTTGATACATCTTCAGGATGAGGATTATCATGTAAAAATGAACAAATGATCCAGGAGGTACTTACGCATCCAGCTGGGAGGTAGTCACTATCAGTTCAGAGCACTGCCCTTTGGTCTCACCACAGCCTCCAGGGTGTTTACCAAGTGCATGTCAGTAGTGGCATCTCACTTGAGACTGCATGGATTCCGGGTGTTTCTATATCTAGATGACTGGCTCATTTCTGTCTGATCAGGCATCAACTATTAAAGGCAATAGACAATGATCTCTAGACTTGTTTATTCTAGGGATAACTATAAACTATGAGAAAGCCTATCTAGAACCCTCTCAAAGTTTAAATTTTATAGGAGCAATTCTCAACACAAAAGTGACAATAGCCTCATCCCCCCCTTCAAAGGTGGAGACAATCAGGTCTCAAGTCACAAGAATAATCTGCAGCAACAAAATCTCAGCTCAGCTGGTTCTTCAGACTTTAGTAACCACAGAAGGAGCAATTATGCTAGTTCCACTGGAGATGATTTCATATGAGAATTCTGCAATGGCTGTCATCAGCACAATGGTCTATAATTCAATAACCAATGTTGACTCAAATAAAGATCACCTATATTTGCAAAAAAACATCTGAAATGGTGGATTCATTTGGATCAGATACTATAAGGATGCTCGTTTTGTTCTTCCCAAGCCCAAGGCTGCAGTGACCATGGACACCTCCCAGCTAGGGTGGGGAACATTTTCTGGGCAAAACAGTCCAAGACACTTGGTCCCCCACAGAGGCCAATGTGCATATCAATGTTCTATAGATGAAAGCAGTGTTTTTAGTGTTGCAGGCTTTCTAAGATCTCTTCCCTTAGGAACGATTGCAATTCAATCAGACAACATGCCAGTAGTCTGGTATATCAACAAATAAAGAGGAACCAGATCCTACCCTTTGTGTCAAGAAGTTCTCAGAGTGTGGCAATGGGTGATCTCATCCAACTCTCAAAGCAATGCATATTCTTGGGAAGTCCAAGGTCATAGCAGACAAGCTGAGTAGGTGTATTCTTTTAAGCCATGAATGGTCCCTCAATCAGAATGTGACGGAACGGATATTCTGTCAATGGGATCTGCCTCGCTGTGATCTTTTTGCCTCTCCCCTAAACAAGAAGTGCAGCAACTACTTCTTCCTGATCCCCCAAGTGGGGAGTCACTGAGGGATGCTCTTCTTCACAGTCTCTGTTATTCCTTTCTCCATTAATCCTGAAATTTCTACAGAAAGTGGCCAGGTTGAAGAGCAAAGTAATCCTCATTGCCCCATATTGGCCTCAACAGATTTGGTTCCCCTTCCTCTGGCCTCATTTACTTCACCAACCATGGATTCTGGATCCAACTCCAGATCTCCTGCCTCACCTGACGGGCATGATTCACCCAGACATATCCAATCTCAGGCTGATAGCCTGGCTTCTCTAATTCAACTAATAGTCATGACAACCTATGCTCTTCTCTCCAGTCTGACATATACTCCTGTCTGCTCGTAACCCATCTACTCATACGCTATATTCCAGTAAATGGAAAAGATTAGTTCACTGGGCATTACAAAATAACATTGATTCCTTCTCTGCCCCAGTTCATGGTATTCTTTATTTTTTAGCCCAACTTTTAAATGAAGGGTCATCTTCATTGACTATCAAAGTCCAGATGGCAGCAACATCCAATTTTCATATTGGCTTCCAAGGTTCTTCAGTTGCTTCACATAAATTCAGTAAAGCATTTTTGAGTGGAACTCTCCTTTTGAAGCCACTGTACAAAGACCCTACTCCCCCGTGGGACCTAAATTTGGTGCTGCATGCTATTATACACCCCTTTTTTGAACCAGCAGCTACGTGGAATCTCAAATTCCTTTCTCAGAAGACTATTTTCTTGGTAGCCATAACTTCTGCCAGAAGAATTTTGGAAAGTCAAGTCTTATCTTCCAAACCAGATTTGATTTTTAACAAAGACAGAGTATCACTCCATAGTAATTCATCCTTTTTAGCAAAGGTGTTATCAGAGACAACTGTCAATCAGTCCATTAGTTTACCGGTATTTTTTCCAAAATTTAAGAACAAAGGTGAATACTTGTTACATTTATTAGATGTTCACAGACAATTGCATTTTTACCTTCATAGCACAAAAAGATTTCAGGAAATCTGACCAATTATCTGTTACCTTCTCAGATGTTAAATTGGGTAAACCAGTTACCAAGGTAACCTTGTCCAGATGGCTTACCAGTTGTACTACTTTCATTTATGATCGTTTGGGCATGGCCTTGCCAAAATTGTTGCAAGCCCATTCCACTAGAGCAATAGAAACTTCATCTGTTTTCCGGACTAGAGCTTCTATGGATGATATTTGTGCAGCAGCAACTTGGACTGCTTGTCATACCTTTGTTACTCATTACACATTGGATCTGGTCTCCAAGGGTAGAACATCATTCATTTCAATGGTGTTGAGGAACATCCCTCCTTGAGTCCAACCAGGATCTAAGGTAGCTGGTGACTCTGTCACATAGGTTGAGGATAGAATGAAAATTGACAACATCAGATAAAGAAGTTATGTATTTACCATAATATTCTATCTGTGTTGTCCAGTTTTATTCTTTCTCAACTCCCCACCTACCATCCCCCTACCTTTGAACTCCTAGATGAGCGAGTAGTCTTAGGTGGGCACTTACCTTATACTGAGCCCCAGATATAGTCTCTCTGGATGCTTTTCTTTTATTTCTATTAGCAAACAAGATCTGAGTTACTTAGGGTGCATTATGGGTAGGGGAGCTCAAGAGTTTTTCGGTTACCACAAGCTATTGTAACAGCTGAGTTGGATCCGAGTGATTGGATCTGAACCCATAGGCTGAGGAAAAATTAAAATGGACAACACAGATGGAACGTTATGGTGAGTACATAACTTATTTTTCCCTCACCTCTCTAAGATGTTTTGAAAGAGTAGGAGCCTGGTATGGAGGCATACTGTCTATCAATGTATCAAAGACCCCTGTGCAATTCAATAAGCAAGTAGTTAATGCTGCACATGGGTCAGATGTGTGCCTTAAAACATGACATACAGATGGTTAGGATGGCCTGGCACCATTCATTATCAGTGATTTTGAACTGTGGGAGCCTTGGCAGCCAAACAATATGTGCATGTATGTTGACACTCATCCTTTTTCTATTTGCTGCACTGCACAAGGCCAGTTATCACTGTTATGAATATATGCAGAGGTTTTTTCCCCATATAGTACGATAATAAGTTACAGAAGCAGCTGTGTTTGTTAATAATTCAGATGTAGTGGACTGCACTTTGTACAACACAGCAATTTAGGACATAAATACTTTATAAGCTGGCGAGGAAGTTAAGTTTATTGCATCCCACATACATAATAATTGAATAAGGTAGCAGTTTTCAGATGATAAGGCTAGCCTGTCTGTGGAGGCTTGGACTTGTTTCAAAGGGGGCCCATGTAAGTATGAAAATGTTGTAAAATTCTGAAATTAACTATACATTATTAATTCCATGTGGGATTATGTAAACTGTGGAAAGAAAAATTCAGTGAATATGTCTGTGTGTATTTGACTGCAAATTAGTACAAGAATAATGCACTAAGCCAAATCTCTGATGATTTTAGATGAGCATGGGTCTAGGGAAGACTGCCTCTCTTATTTTGGTACCATTCGATATATGCCATTTTTCCATATTGGGAGGCCAAAAGTACTTTTTGATCTAGGGGAAGCTGAGAAGCCTTTCTGTAGAGACTCATTGTTAAACAGTCCAACAGCCTACGAAGAAATCATGTATCCTGAGGATGGGAAAGATAGATATGATGCAGTATCTTATGTACTCAGAGAAACTATGTTGGAAGGGAGGTGTACTGTATGTTGGAAGGGAAGTGTACTGTATGTTGGAAAGGAGGTGTACTGTATGTTGGAAGGGAGGTATACTGTATATTATGCAGCTTATTTGTATGTGGAGTTGACATGTGTCAGTGAAGGTAAGGAAGTTACCTGTCATCTTGATGCTGCTGTAAAAGCCTTTTCTATATAGAAAGGTCATCTTACCATATAAGCAAAGGCAGCTGCGTGCTCATCATGGGGAGTGTGGTTGAACAGAAGAAGTTTCGCTATATCCAAGGGTAAACATAAGCTATTCAGACAGTACTGCATAGACCGGACTGCAATGGATCCATTCCATATGGTGGTACTTTCTGCTATATCAAAAGAGTTTATTTATGGCTGATATCCAGAGTTTATACTACTGAATAAAACTATTTATTTACCGGCAATGGAAAATCCTCACTGTATCTAAGCTCTCCTACTTTTCATATCTTTACCTCCAGCTATAATAAAGGCCTTCATTAATAAGTGTGTACAAAATGTTTGAAGAAAAGCATCCTTGCAAATATTGCCCAGAAATGCTGTGGAAAATATTCTACTTATTGGAATTATTTTTGAGGAAACTAGGACAATAAATGAAAAAGGAAATTATCTACATAAAAAATAAGAACAGAGATGAAGAAAGTAATTATTGTAGAATAAATATGTCAAAGTTTTTTGAATCCATTTTAGAAGATTACAATGATATCTGTCCATCTAACTATCCTTCCATCCATCCATCCATCCATGCTTACGTACATTTTCAGTACCACTTGACCAATGAGGATTACAGTATCAGCAAGCTGAGCAGGGTAGACTAGGCTTTTCTGCTTTCAGCAGCAATTCCCAGCTTAACCTGGTGGGCTCCTAGGTTTTCCTACACAAACTGAGTGATATAACTTACTTGTGTATCCTTCATTGCTCCCATGGCCTCCTCTCAGCAAGCCATGCCATGTATATGTACCACAAGGGACACTCAGAGGCCATTGTCATTATTAGGTTTACAAACAACTTCAACTGGTTCCTCTCAAGCTGAAGGAGCAGCGGCCCTACTCTGAGATCCTACTAAATTGCTGAACTCCTTTGTCATGATTAGCAAACCCTTTTATGCAGCTAATGGATCCCATTCTGTACTTGATACCTGTAATCCCATTCATTCAGTCACTGACCATTGCACATAATAATAGCTAAGAATATGGACATAGATTGATGCAAGTCTGATAACTTTATCTTATAACCCAGTTCTTGTTTCACCACCACAATCTATCACAATGTTGTCCTCTGAGTCTCTTCCACTATCAGTCTTGTTCAAGATACCTCAGTTCTTTCGCTCTTCCACATAATATAGCCACTTCACTCTTCACTTTACTGTGCAATCTGCTGTTTTCTGTGAGTGGACCATGATTTTTGATTTGGAAGTAATAAAATCCCAGCTGCTCTGCACTCAGCAGTGAACTGCTCCATTGCTAAGAAAGAAAACAATATTACCTGTAAAGAACAAAGATATAACCTTCATGTCCCCAAACTGGATGCTGAACAGATCTCCTCTGTGTCTTGCTACATTGCCCATGAAAATCACAACCAGAAGGGGAGACAAGATGCACCTTGACTAAGGCTTATACCCACCTTAAATGTATCTGACTAATGATGAGAATGCAGATGAATGTTTCATCCCTCGAACACATGCACCAAATTGCACACAGTAGCAACCCGGGTACTCCATAATGCTATGGTACCTCCTGCAAATCGTTCTGTAGTAAACAATTATATGTTTTTTCTGAGTGAACAAAACACATACAGACATTACTGGCAAACTTCCATGATCTGATCTACTGCTTGATGCATGAGATATAATCAGCATTGCTTCTCTGAAGCCATAGTGTATCAGTTGACGTATCCTTTCCAGTAGTCTGGCTTGTCAGTGATTAACTCACATGATTTCCCTGTGCATCATTTTTGGGCAGAGTCTGGCCAGGCTATATGAGTCACCCAGTCATCTGGGATTTTTCTGCAAATTTCATCCACAGTACTGGCAGCAGGGTGGGTCCCTATATAACCTTGTTGAGGGGAATTGTAAAAATATAGGTGATTTAAATATTGCTTGGATGTTTTCCTTTGATATACATCACCACAAAAAGGATTTCCATACATTAGGTGGTTGATTATAAACTGGGCATGTTTAAAATTTTGATGTCTATTCCTGATTGCTGAAGTCCCTCCCCCCATCCCCGCGTCCTTTTTTCCTATAGAAAATCACTATTGGTAAAGTTTATACTTGTGCATTGCCACTGTGTTAGTGTGAAATGGCTTTTTCTTTTTACCACAGTTGTACGACTGTGTAGTTAATAATTTACATAAGTGGTGGATATGGAGATACAGGGGTGGGGACATGCTGCCCTGCAAAAAACATGTATTTTGAAGCTTTCCTTAATCCTAAAGCTCCAAGCAGTTTGTTTTATCAGGTTGATGCATCAGTGATGTGAGATTCAGCATAAGTATGGCAAAAACTGAAGAGACAGCTCTGGATGTTTAAAGTTAAGTATCCCTTTCAAGTAATATTTCTTCCACTGACTTAAATACAGTTTTCCTTTTATAAGAGAATACTGCTTTTAGTGTGAAGTCTTGCTGCCTTAAAAGCATATTTCACCTTTAGGGGAAGAATTGTTTACAACAACAAAAAAACATTACTTCATTGTTACATATCTACTACCTAAGCTGCATGAGCGTGGGGTGACTATTACAATACACCCTTTTAGGCTCATGTAATGTGCCTTTGTCACATAACTCACATAACACATTCCCTGTCTCAAAACATTTCATTCTGAATCTCATCTTATATTAAAAATCTTTAAATATATTTTTTGTCATTTCTGAGAACATTTTGGGAAGTTATCCTATTTCAGTACTGAACCCAGATGTCAGACTCATCTATGTGATATCTAACAACAATGCTGACACTGTATTATCTTACAGCAGCATTATTCTGTTAGCTTTTGAGTCTATCACCACTATTTGGCCAGCCCAGCAGTGTGACAGTATTAATGTCAGAGGTCAATTGACCAGTGCCACTAATGCTAGAAATTAGTTCTTCTAGGATATTTATATCTTGGAACAGAGGTTTAACAACACTGATGTTATGTAACAGCTTTATTAGGGCAATTACATGATAGACAGGGGTACTTCTATATTATTATTATTATTATAAAGCAAAGTTGTTAGAGAACAAGGTTATCTTAACAGTCGTTATATATCATTTTTTATCATGATAAGAGTGCAGGTTCTGTGTTGAGATTCTAAGACTCGTAAGTGTAAATTCCGGAATTATGAAAAATAGTCCAAAAATGCAGGAGAACAGTAAATGCTGAACACTGCTGTTCTTTTTTTAAAGCTGATTTTGGCAAGGTGGCAAACCTTTCTGCACTGCCTAGTGTAGTCCTCAAACATCCACCAAATTTATACATACCGACTTCAAGATCACCATACCTGAGAGAAAAGGGACCATTTTGTGAAACATTTTTGTCATTCATTCTCCTATTCTGGAACTCATATTAATTAGTCTCAGAATATCAAATGGTTACCAAGTATATGCAAGCAATAATGCCTGACAGAGTGTGTGCTAATGTGTAATAAACACCCTTCCAGGGGTGTTATGAGGGCCTGATGCTACAGGCGGAGGTCCTCTACACCCCTGAAAGGGCATTAATTACATATTCACACACCCTGGAGGGCATTATTGCACTTAGAGAATGGGCTCTTTGTAAAATTGTTGTGTTTTGCTTGCTTAATTTTTTAAGTACTGTTTTATATTTTTATATATTTTTAATGTAAAACAGTTCCTCCGCCTAATGTTTCAAACTAGCTGTAGTATATGTTAATAGTGTTGGAGGAAGCATTTTACATCAAACATATATAAAAAATAATATAGTGCTTAAAAATGATAAGCAAGTAAAACAGAACAATTTTACATAGACCCTATTCTCTCTCTCCCATACACACATACACAGTCTATTCTGCTTTCATCCACACATTCAGTCACACAACATCACTCTTGCTTTCTCTCCCACTGCCCTTATCTCTCTCTCTCTATCACACACACACACACACACACACACACACACACACACACACACACACACACACACACACACACACACACACACAGTCTCTCTCTCTCTCTCTCTCTTTTTTTTGTTTTACATTTTATGCTCACTAAACAGCAGAACCACAGCTTAGTGAATGTAAAAATAATGGCGGCCTTTACTTTTTTTTGCAGTCCGAGCTCCACTACAGCTTAATACACTGCCATAAATTGGCGGACTCATTTGTCAGTGGGCATTACTTGTACATTAATACCCTGCTGGAGAATGTTCATTCTCCAATCGGGGTGTTGATGTACAGTTTGCCAATTCTCTAAGGTATGATAAGGCTATGATATGAAAGGGCAGCACTGAGTCTTCTTTACTAATTCATCAGTTTCTAGTGGTGTTCCACAAGGCTGCACTCTAGGACCTTTACTATTTAACCTGTTTGGCAATAATCTTATACTTACCTCTTGTCATCCTACCCTTATCAGATAACATGATGATGATGATGCTCTAATTAACTCCTCACCCTCTGTCTCTCTTCTTTATAAACTATCACTCAAAAAACATTCATATCCATTGAGACATGGATGACCCACTCTCAATTCCTACTAAATCCCCAAAAAATCAAAGTAATGCAATTCATTCCTAATTCCTGTTCTAATAAACTTCTAACGTTATTATCTTCTCATTGCAAAATAATGAATTGGAAGTATTGTACCATAATAAGCTTCTAGGAGTCACCCAAGACAGCTGCGATTTGATACTCATATTCACTCAGTAATGAATAAAACCCACTTTAAACTGAGCCTCCTTTACAAACATCTTTCTCACAGCACAATCCTATAAAACCACTGCTGCATCCTACCTTCATTCAAGTCTACTTTGATTTTCCATACTCACTAATATTAACACTTCCTTAATATAAAAATGTGAGCATTCCTATAACAAAATTGCTAAATGTGCTGCTAAATCATCTTATTAAACACAGCACTGACTATCCCTCAAGAAAGTACATTGACTTGAATTCTCAAACTGCCTTACTTTTTTGCAGTTAAAGATTGCTCACAATATTCCCCTTTTCCCATACAAGTGCCCCTCTCTCATTTCTGTACTACACTAGTGTAACCCCTCAAGACAGCTCAAACCTTTTGTTGTCAAACAGCCATAAAATCTATGGGTACTCCCTGTACCCCACCTATATGTTTAAGGTTTAGAACCCTCTCCCTCCTACAAATACCATCCACATGTCTTTACAAAGATAAATTAAAATAATTTATTTGTAATTCCTGTCTCTGCTCCTGTGCTTGTTCACCAGGTTAACTTCAACTATTCCTAGCTATTGCAAGTTCTATTCCTTTGCATTCATTTTCTGTAAATATTTGCTATATCTAACTGCATCTCCCCCCTTACTCTACAAACCCATGTTTTATTTTTCTGTGTTTAATTCCATTTATGTCAAATACATATTTCTTGATAACATGAAATACAAAAACACAAAGGATGAAATCTGGTTAAACACCAAAAAAACTCAAGCCAAAAGATGAAGAACCAGCTAGCAAGGCCTAAAACCTGAGACTCTCAATTTATTAAAATACAACAAACAAAAAAACATAAAAAGGTAAGTACTTTCATGCTGTATTACTGGCGCTTCATAAGACTATATTAAAACAGACTGTTACACTGCTTAAATACTTAGTTTCAAACTTTAGTGGGTTAGACCATGTGATTCAAGAAGCGATCTTAAAGGAACATTCTCATTTAAACCTTTTCCTTTGTTGGATTGCAATTCAAAGATCCACTTGAATTTTAAACATTCTGTGTATGTCCTAACATCACCACCTCTAACACTCACATTGTACAATTACAGAACCAAAAATTCAAAAGTATATTCATCACTGGTGGCACAAATATGCTTAAACAAGGCATTTCTAGTGTCACCCCTTCTAATATTGTATAGATGTACTTTTATATGTTCATTCAGTGCACAATTGGTTTTTCCAACATAAAAACTATTGACAACATTTACATACAGCACTAGATTATTACTTTTGCAATCTGTATAAAAATCAAATATGTATGTTCATTTAGTTAAAGGATGCATAAAAGAAGAAGAATTGTTCTTTATAAACCTACATATGCTGCATGCCTTACAGGGAAAGGTCCAGAAACTATCAGATGTATTTACAACTTTGCTAAAGGGTTTATAATAGAGCATTCTCTTTAAAGACTGATTCTTTTTAAAAAAAAATATGTGGCTCATCACCCTATATGGTTTTATACCTATCATCCGTTGTGAGAATATACCAGTTTTTCCTAATAATATTTGCCTTGGCAGGAGGTCTTTTTTTCCTGAGAAAACACAACATGGAGCAACAGACTGTTTTTTAAAGAACATATGAGCTTTAAAAAACACAAAAAAACCCCAGCTAAGTGGAAACATGCAATAACTTTAATAAAAACTCGTAACTAAAACTAATAAAACAAGAATAAACAATGATAAAAGAATAAAACAAATGAGTGCTTTCACACCTACACTGGGTGCTTCATCAGATCTAACACAAGTAAAGGAAAGCATTGTTTAAATATAATATTGTTAATTGAATGATTGCTTCAAACCCTGTGATTTCAGTAGAGGTCTTGAATATGCTTGTTCAAGCCTTTATCCTTATGTGCTTTTAATATAAGAATCCATTTAGTCTCCAGACACTCAGTCCGTTTCTTAATATCACCACCCCTAATTGTACTATAACACACTTCAATAACCATAAATTTAAACATACGCATAACTCCTTCACTTGCAATGTGTTTACATAAAGCATTCCTCTTGTCACCCTTATTAATACAATAAAGATGTTCCTTAATCCGATCCTTTAGGCACCAGTTAGTCTTCCCAACATAGTAGCATTGACATGCCTCACAAACTGATAAATATAGAATATCTTTATTAGCACAATCAGCATACAAGTTGAATTCAAACATCTGTCCACTAACCGGATGTACAAAACAATTATCAGCTTTTACATATTTACAGACGCTACAAGCTCTGCATAGATAGGTGTTCAACCTCTGTAATACTTTATAACCAACTTTTGTCCCATCACTCAGTGGTTTATAACAAAGCATCTTTTTTTTCAGAGGAGCTATTCTTAAACATTAAGCAAGGCTCCTTGCCAAATATTTCTTTACATTTACCATCAGACATTAGCAGACGCCAGTGTTTTCTAATAATGTTGCAGACAGAGTTAACATTCATAGAATTTGTCAGTTGAGAAATGAGGTCTAGCTCGAGTATGTCTGAGTAATACTACTTCATCCTATGCTTGTGAGGTATCTAAGTCTGAATATCCTCGCTGTCGAAGTTCACAGGTCAAAGCACTAAAGGGGTCATACATCTCACTATCCCTAGTGTGTAATCTAGCATTGGTAAAAAACTGGCCCTTCACCACATCCTGCTTTAGAACTTAGGATGCATACTTGGAGCATGTAGCATATTATTCCTCTTACATGGTTTTCTAAAAAGGACAGTATCCAAACCATTGAAAGATCTAATAATGCAGACATCTAAAAAAATCTATCATAGAAACAGTGATCAGTCCCAGCCATACAACAAATACATCATCCACAAAGTGACCATAGTATAGGATAGAACTAAGGTATAAATTAAAGTCAGTTAAAACATTAATAGCCTGTCAGTATGTGAGTACCTTGTTCATGTAACTGTTCAATGACATGGTGCCATTAGCAACCCCTACCTTTTGAATAAAATACTTATCGGCAAAAGAAAAGGTATTATTCGTCGAATAATTTCAAGTAAAGCACAGATCAGATAAACCTGGTCAGCAGTATAACCCATGTATTCTGACAAAAACACCTTAAATATTCTATACTAACTTCATTCAGAATAGAAGTGAATAAAGAGTCAGCATCCATGGTAACTAACATATATAGGTTCATAGATTCATAGGTATTTACTAGGCTAATGACCACAAAGGCCTTTTAAAGCTTAGCTACGCATCTCAAATCTCTGACAGGTTCTGATACCCTTGATAAGTGTAAGCAGGGGTTTGGGAGATGGAACATTTACAAGCAGGGGCCAGGGAGATGAACCATTTACATGTTGCCTGTGTCCATTAGAGACATAGGTGCCAAACCAGAGATGTAGTTCCTGTTCCCCATCCAATTGTACAAGCTGCACTTAAATTGGGTTAGGGAGGAACTCTACTTCACATGGATGGGGAGCCTGTTCCATAGATGGAGAGTCTGAGGGATACATACCTGTCTCTCCAGCAGGTCCTATTTATGTCACAGGCAAGGTTTATGCCTTTAGAATGGGTCATTCTGGTGCTGTTTGTTTTGTTGATATGCAGGAGGTCTATCAGAGTGGGGTTTGACAATGCCCTGTATGCCAGGCATAGATCTCCCCTCAAAAGCCTGTAGGATACAGAATTCACAGATAAGGCATTGAAGCAGTCTGCATAGGACATTTTACTTATGCCCTGTTTTCTTTTAGTGAGAAACCTCTGTGGATGTTCCAATTGTTGGATAGACCTGGTTAGGTACATACCAAAGGGGGCAGTGTACTTAGTGATAGGTCTGACGAATGCTGAATACAGTGGAAAAATGATGTCCTTGGACTTAGATGCCATATCTTTGTTTATAAATTGCACAATATAGAATGATTTCCTCACTACTGTAGACACATGATGGTCAAAGGCTAGATTGCTATCTATGTGTATCCCTAAGTCCCTGACTACTGGTCACCTCTAAGGGGTGTGTTGTCAATATGATAGTTACCAAGGGTGGATGACTTCCCAAAGGATACTATTATGCATTTCTTGGCATTTAGGTTTAGTCCATGGCTCTGACACCAGTTGTTTGTCTGTGTCAGCCCATCTTGGAGAAATTTGTGTCAGTGTGGGATTTAATGACAGCTCCTAATTTGCAATAATCTGCAAATTTAGTCAGCCGGAACCCACTGACATTGGACTTACCTTAAGAGGTAAATACCAAAAAGGCCAGTCCAAGGACTGATCCCTGAGAAACTGCACTTGTGACTGTCCTCTTTGTAGTGGTGGACTCCCCAATTCTAACTTCCTGCATCCTGTCCATGAGCCAGGTGGCTATCTAACAGGTGACATACGAGTTTGTACCTAACTTCATGAGTTTGCCAACAATGCCTGGGTGGGATATTGTGTGAAATGCCTTGGCCAGGTCAAGGTAGGCAGTGTGAACCATTTTTCCCTCATCCATTGCTTTAATTACCTTCTCAAAGATGTCCAGCAGGTTGAGTAGGCATGATCTGCCCTTGACTAAACCAAACTGAGTTGGGTCCAGTGTCTGGAAGTTTCCTATATCTCTGTTGATCATTTCCATAATAATTCTTTCCAGGGCTTTACATATAACACTAGTGAGACTTAAGGGTCTGTAGTTTCCAGGGTCTGTAGATGGCCCACGTTTGTGCAGAGGAATGACTGTTGCTGTTCTCCATTTTTAGGGCATGAAGCCTGTTTGGAGACTACAGTTAAACAGTTATTCCAGAGGCCCTGATATGTCATATTTCATGCTATTTAGAAGGCATCCTGGGATATTGTCTGGGCCCAATAAACAAGTGGAACACCTGAAGATGTACAAAAACCAATAAATCCAAATACTCCAGTTGCTTTCCAGGGTCAATAAAGGTCTCCTCTTTTGAATATCCTTCACTTTTTATTACACAAAAACGCACACTAAAATCACAAAATACACTTTATCAATAAACGTAGCGCTTTCATTTCCTAACCCGGAAAAAGTTGACTCTGATGATGTATTTTGTTATTTTAGTGTGCGTTTTTGTGCAATAAAAAGTGAAGGATATTCCAAAGAGGAGGTTTTTATTGACCCTGGAAAGCAACTGGAGTATTTGGATATATTGTCTGGGCCCATTGATGCAGTGTTCTTGGTCTTAGAAAGGGCATTAAGGGCCTGTTCCCTAGTGATGGTAGGGGGAGTTATATTTGATGGTATTTCCTGAAAGACGGTTGAGGGAGAGAGAGGGGGTAAAGTTGGAGTTGAATTTATCAGCCAGGAGGTTTGCAATACTAAAAAATGCATGCTTCTGTCTTTTGCTAAAATAATCATAAGTATCATCCTTGCACAGGTTACTAAATGCCTCAACCAATGGAGATTTGACAGGATATATTGATTGTGTCTTTTAAAACTCAATGCATGTTTCCAGTTAGCTGTTTTTGTGTTTTTTGAAGCTCTTTTTTTATTACTCCTTCTTGGCTGGCCTGCTGGTCTACATCCACACTCCAACTCATCCTGGCCACAAAGCTGATTGTTTTTAAATAATAATAAGAATAAGAAGGAGGGAGAAAAATGAAGCAAACAGTGAAGAAGTCTATCGACTGCGGTTTCTTTTACTGCCTGTTTGTTTAAAACGCATGCGTTCTTTCTTGTTATCGCTCTCTGGCAAGTCTTGCGCACTTCGTGTCCATTACCTTATTGCCTGCCTGTAACCTGCTGCTTCTTGGCCCTTAATATTGCAGGCAGCTTAAAATTCATAATGTAAAGGTGCCACTCGGTATTTAGTGGCAGACTATTACTGAAGGCAAAACAATGGTACTTTCTGCAAAATATAAGACAGTTGAGAGGTATGTTTCAGCTAGGAGCTCCTGTGACCAGCTTCTTCAACAGAAGCTGAATTCTTATTGTACTTTGTTGTACCTCCAAACATAATTCTATATTTTTTAAACTTACGCAATATTTGTAATGGCTCTGTGGAAGACCTCTGGGACCAAACAAATTGCAAACAACATCTATAGGAGCTGATATCATCTGTGAAGGTATTAAATGTACACAGCTTTGAGCTTTCTTCATCCAGCATCACTTGCCAAAGTTATGATTGTATTCATCACTGAAAAAAAATAGTTGGCTCTCAACATCAGCTCAACAATTTCCTTAATAGCAGTAAGGGGTCAGTGTTCTCTCTTAATAGCCCTATTCAATTTCCAGGGGGCCAGTACATGTACAGATTTTATTTGGTTTCATCACTGTTACTATATTATAAAACATAATTCATTGGTTCAGTTTGTTGATAACACTTCATTTTTACATATATTTGAGCTTCTGTTTATTTTTTTAATTAAGGTTACTGGTACACATCTCAAACCATGGACTTCAGGGAGAATATCTGGATTCACTTTACTGGTATACTGCCCTAGCAGACAGTTGATGCAGGAAAACAAGTCTTTATATTTTTCCATGAGAGTTTTAGTCTGTTATGGCTTTGTTTCTGGTGCGATTCAGCTAATTTTCTTTTAAAACATGCACAATGAGTCATCACACTTATATACTTCACACCTTCTGAGCCTCTGTACATTACTCAGCTTGGCGGCACAGTTATTGTTAGCTTAGCTTTAAGGATTTCATTGGCATCACAACCATGCATTTTATGGATATTATTAATTATTTTACCATCGCCATCTCTGTGTGTTCCATTTGTTTCTTAGAGATTAATATATGGCCTGAGCATGTCAACACATCAGACTGGACACTTCACAGCTTGTGTTTCACTCCACAAAACCAAAACAACTGTTATTCAAAACATTACTCTCCGCTCACGTATTCACTATAAATTCAATAATTTTCCAGTTAATCAACAAACTTAGCGAAGCAAAACATATATATGGTAGCAGGATAAATGTTGACAAGACAAATAGACCCTTTAAGGATAGGATCCTTGAACATCAGAGAGACATAAAGAATAAAAAAGATAGTAATGCCTTAGCAGCACATATTGTGAGCCATGGTACCACACACTCATTTAGGTTCTTTGTATTGCAAGTTTTAGACACTAATTTAAGAGGAGGTGATTTTAAAAACCACACTGAAACTACAGAACAGAAGTGAATTTTATTGTTGAATGCTGAAAAACCACCTGGTCTAAATGGGTTTTTTTTCACTTAAACCCTTCCTGAAAGGACATAGACGTAGACATAAATAATGTTTTATTTTTATATATATTTTTATAAGTGCAATATGCTTGCATACATTTTATAGCTGTTTTTATTCATGATATATGAATGTGTTTTCTGCAGTATGTGTTCTTTTAAAAATGTTGTAACTTTTTGATGACATCATAATTAAGGGCTTTGTATTGGTCGCACTTTGTATAAAAGACTTGTATTTCTTAGTGTTGTCTGATGAAGCGGTGTGGTCACCGTGAAAGCGCTTACCACTCTTTTAGATACATCTATTAAAGTTCCTGGATTTTAGCCTGTTGGTTTGGTATTTCTTCATTTATTTTATTCTTATTTTTGTCTTACCAACCTTTATCCTGCTACCATATATATGTTTTGCTTTGCTACTTTGTTATTTGGAGCTGGAACATGGCTGAATTTACTAATGTTGAGTTAATTAATGACATTGAAAATGCTGCGGGTATGGGATTTGATTGTCTTACACAGATACTGAATATTGCTAATAATCCGCTATTGGATGAGACTTTTATTTCACAACCATCTCAATGACCAGACTCTGGAGTTTACAAAAGAAATACAGAGGCCTGGAAAACAAATTATACAAATACAAATGCCTACAGTGTCAGTGACGGCACCTGGAGACTTCTTCTTCCTAGAGGTCTTCAGATTCTTAACATGCCCAGCTATGGGGATACTTATCCACAGCTCCTTAGAAGATGGCAGCAGTTAAATCTAAAGTTTTGTACTGAGTACATCAATCTTTTACTAGTTTTGTTTCTACTAATGTAGAAAGATCTGTCTGCTGACATTTTGGAAATGGAAAAGCATATCACCAGTAAGTTATCCCTAAATATTATAGCTGACAGACTAGATAAACTGCATGACAACATTGTTTTATATGAAAAACTTCTTCAATCTGCAAAAATTAAGAACATTCAGAGAGATATTCATGATTTTCAAAATAATGTAGTCTTTTCCTGGCCGCGAGAACAACCAACGCCAGTGGTAGCTTCTGCTGCCACTCAGATATCCCAGGAGCCAATAAAAGATGACCTGGCTAATGTAGCTGCTTCCACTTCTTATGGACAAGTAAACGTCCCTGTTATCACAGGAACAGAATGATGCTTCTGCTTTTAAACAGAGCAAGTAAACTTTTTCCATCATGCTACAGCAGGATAATACAATACTGAATGCATCTAGTGCTTCTACAAGTAATACTGTTCAAATGGAAACATGCTGTCTTGTTCCACCATATCAGGAAGAAGTGAATGGTACAAAACAGAAGAGGGATTTTTAGGCAACAAAACGCCAACAGCTTTTTCTTTATCAGACCCTCTACCCATCAGGAACAGGTCGAGGAGTATGGGTCAGAAAGGGAGGTTACAGCGCAGCAGAGCACTGAAAGGACACAACAAGTAGTGAAGAAAAGGAGATTTTAAATGCAGGTTTGGTGCATAACATTTCTTCATTAGAACTTGCACAAGCACAGATTGAACTGTCTCGTTTGTACCATCCAAACATGCAGACCAAGCTGAACTGTTAAAAGACTTAAGGTTACTATGTAGGTCTTTAACTTTAAAAACTTTATACTCTGATAGTAACAATGATATTTTTGAATCTTTTAAGAAACCTAGCATTTTTATACCTCTATGTCACCCTACTATACAAATGTTTATTGATATGTGTGAAACTAAGTTTAGGGACTGGTTTCAACATGGCACTAGGGCTAACTTTTCTAATATGTCTTCAGAAGACTATATAGCCTTACAAGAGCTTAAGAACACATGTGTCTTGAAAATTAGACTAGCTGACAAAGGTGGTAGCATTGTGGTTTTGGATAGAGAAATGTACCTGAATCAAATGAAAGTACTTCTATATGATACCAATACTTATAAATGTATTCCTAAGCATGTAGTACATGGGATAACGGAGACGGTTTATTTTATGATATTTGATTTACTGATGACTAGTTTGATTAATGAAGACTTTTTTAAGTTCTTGAATGTTGATCTCCCTTTAACCCCCACAGTTTATGGCCTCCCCAAAATTCACAAAAATTGTGTTATTCCACCTATGAGGCCAATAGTATCAGGAGCTGGATGGTGCACTGAACCATTGTCTATTTATATAGAGAAGACATTACACCCTCTATTAGAACTGTGACAGTGTTTTGAAAGATACAAAAACTTTCCTTGAAAGGTTGTATGATAGAATCTTGACCATCAATGTTAACTATATGTTTGTTGCGCTTGACATAGAGTCATTGTTTACGGGCATCCCCAATGATTAGGGTATAAATAATGTAAGTGAATTCTTACATGGTAAGGAAGGCTTTTCTGATGACAACATAAAACTTACATGTTCCCTATTGGAGATTGTGTTAGAGAATAATATTGTTCTATTTGAACAGGAATTATTTCTGCAAAAGTTTGGCGTGGTCATGGGCACTGCCTGTGCAAATAGCTATGCTAACCTAGTTTTGGTCCAATGGGAACAACATAATTTATTGTCAAACAATAATGTATTTGCAGAGCACCTTCTTTGGTATGTCCATTTTGTTGATGATATTTTTATGTTATGGGGTGGCACAGTTGATGATTTGAACAATTTCATGAGGTACATGCATAGTACCACCTCCTTTCTGAAATTTAAATGTGTACACTCTTTTGAACATTTAGAATTTCTAGATGTCAAAATACTCAAAGCAGACTTTGATTCTGTCCATATCAGCTTATATAGAAAACCTACACACAGAAATGCACTTTTACACAAGAATAGTATGCATCCAAGGCATATAATGAGAAATATGCTTAAAGGACAGGTATATAGACTACTTAGACTTCATAATGATGATATAGTTGCATGCAAAGCTCTTGAATCTTTGAAAAATGATTTTTTAGAAAGGGGCTATCAAGAAATAGAAATAGATACCTGCATCTCTGAAGCTTGGAAGCAGAGATTATATAGATGCAGGCCTTATTTTAAATCAACTACAAGCACACATGCAGTAGGATGGCAACAGGACTCTACTAGCAATATTTTTAGAGTGCCTCTACAATATTCTAGTGATATGTCAATATTGTGACATTATAAAGAATAACTGGAAGATACTGATCAGTGTACCTGAACCGCGGTGGTGGTGCTGCATTAGCGTTGTCGCCTCACAGTAAGACGCTGTCCGGTTCAATTCTCAGCTAGTGTCTTCTGTGTGGAGACCTGCGTGAATGGGCGCACCTTCGTTGAAGGTTGTGCGTCAGGGCTGGTAACTCGGCATGTAAAAATCAACTACCAATCATTAGCAGACCGGAGTTCCGCTGTGGCGACCCCTAACCGGGAAAAGCCGAAAGACACAACAACTGAACAGTGTACCTGAGTTAAAAGACAAGATAGGAAGTACTCCACATTTTTCTTTCAGAAACAACAAATCCCTCAAGCAACATATTTGTTATAAGTTCAATATGCTAGAGAAAGGGGACCCATTATCTGACAGGACTGGTACATTTCCTTGCAGAAGTTGTTCAGCCTGCAAATTTATTTTTACCTGTCTTCCATACACACATAGGGTTGCCAGATTTCTTTGTGGCTAAAACCGGACTAAGGTCACGCCCCTTGCATCACCCATAACTCCACCCACCCCACCCCCTCTCCCACACATGCCCCACCCCTTTGTGACATCACAGTGACATCAGATGATGGGAACACCCACTTTCTGTTCTGGATGTCTGCTTTCAGCTGATTTACTATGCTTTTCTGTAAAAAAGCATAGTAAATCAGCCAATTTAACACACTGACAGTCTGTTTCCTTTTGTAAAACAGAATACTGGACTTTGTACAGTGTTTTCCTGACTACCAGAGACTTGCAGCCTCCCAACTCCAAGGTCACCTACAGAAGTTCTGTAGGTGACCTTGGAGTTGGGAGGCTGGGACAAAAGGACAGTGGTATGCTTGTATCCCTGCATCCTTTTTAAAGTAGATGGATGGGGGCAATAAAATACGACAAACCCCTCACATAAAGTAAAAGAGCAAACAACATTCTTCAGCGTTTGGGCTGATTACAAATTACTGTAGCAGAACACTAACCTGGTCACAACACCTCAACATGTACCGTTTCTCCGTATTTCAAGGTACAACAACGCTAGATTCAAAGCATCAAATAGTGTCTCCTAAGGACACATTTACAACAACAGGTGCACCGGCGTGCCCCCTCCCCACAAACGGAGTGCTATAAGTTTATAAAGTAAATGCTATTGCCTGGCTTCTGAGTGTTGTAATAAAAATATGATCATATGTGAGATATGTCATTTGGCCAATTTACCAAACGTAAAATAATATTTAAATAACAAAACTTGAAAGGAAAACACATAAAAAGCCAGAGACTGAGACTGCAAACACTCAAGAGAAACAGGCTGTGCCTTTACAACAGGCGAAGGCCGTTGTCCTGAATCTGGGACACTTGACTAAACGTAAGTAGGATTCGATAGTTCGGTGGTCACTCAAACATGTATACTATAGGTGCTAAATCCTTTATCGGTTGTGGTTTACTCAAAATGCGACGTTTTATACATTGTTGCCTATAACAAAATGTGTAGTATCTAGCGGAATATAAACCAAGAACAGATATGTGCTTTACTAAACACCAGGAAGTCAAGAAGCCTAATTAAAGCAAATAAAGGATAATAGAAATAATATCTAATTTCAGCTATAATATCTACTTTCATTTGCCAGAAGGAAGCACAGAATGATTAAAATCAGCTACTTGATTTAGCTTTTCTCCTCTCTGCTCGTCTTGCCATCATCTTCCAGCTCAGCAGGAGCCAGAGTTGGCATCTTATAATTGCAAACCCAAGGATAAAAAGTACAGATCTTGAAATTATACAGATTCATAACTTCCCTTGCTCAACCCTATCTCCAGCACCATCTGTAGCCACAGCTGCCTCTGTGAATACTCCTGTGAAGCAAGCTGATCGCGTTCACTAAGCCAGCCTTTTGTCTTGCATTCTACAAAAAACTGATCAAACATTTACACACACAACTTCGCTATCCACCAAACCTCATTATGTTTTTTATTCCACCTATCAGCCAGATGTGTTTATGTGCTGGCATGCAGGAAACAGTGGTATGACCTTCTTGTTAGGGTTCTCATTCCCTGGTCAGAGGACACAAATACAGCTGATGGTGTTGAATCCGTTTGCAAAAAGCGGCAGGTTGAGGTGATATTGCCTCCAAACGCAATCTAACATTGCAAGTCAGCTATTGCATTGCCTTACCTCCGCTGTTGGCTTCTGTGTGAATGTGCATCCTTGCTTCTTCTTGTTGGCAAGTTCCTTCGTAGCCCTCAAACTTGAGTAGATGAACTCGGAGAGCTAAAGGCGAGAACTCCGGTCTCTTTGTATTGCCTCTCAAAGACTGGGCATCCTTGCTGGCAGACTGGCGCTCTCCTTGAAAAGAACAGGAGAAAAGGAGTGAAAGAGGTTGATGGCAAAGCTCGTTTGGCTGACTGAGACGCGGGAGAGAGAGAAGGCTCAAGTCTTATCAAGGCTGAACTGAATTGCTCTGAGCTTGCCCACAGCAAAGCTTGCAAAGGCTGGCACACAAGTAAGTCAAGTCTGAAGCACATGCAAGCATTCAGATGAGATGCAAGGAAGTGGGTGGCTGGCTTGTCCTCTCCCTAATGGTAACCTCTATCGTGGTCGTCGTGAGCAATTCTGTCCACATAACTGCTGTTTCTGCTTTTAGTTCCTTAAGATCGTTATATTATGCACTACTGCTCAGGGAGGTTGAGGAACATATATATCTTCTCTCTGCTCAGCTCCAGAGCTCTAGTATGCTGCCGGACAATGTCCTCTACCACCTGGCTGCTCTGCTGCCACATGGACATAGTTAGCCCCCTCTTCACGGTCACGGAACTGCTAGCTTAAAATTTGGCGCGAGTGAGTGAGTCTGACTGCAAATTAGAATTACTTCCTTCCACGGCCCACGCTGGTGTGGTGTTGTAAGCACGCATGATTCTCCTTAAAGGAGAAGACGGCGCTAATACCACCACAATCGCAATCAACGGTACCTGGCTACCTGCTGCAGCTGTAAAAGTGGGAGGTCGCTCGCTCACGGCACAAAAAACCGGACTTCATATGTCCGGTTTCGAATAATATTTGTAACCGGACAATTTGTAAAAAAAACGGACAGTCCGGTCAAAAACCGGACAGCTGGCAACCCTATACACACACCCAGTTTTAAGATTCACAATTAATGTTGATTTTTATGCTGACTGCAAAACGTGTAACCTTGTATATTTTTCTTTCTGTCAACTATGTCATGCATTTTATGTTGGCAAGACAAATAGTCCCTTTAAGGACAGGATCCTTGAACATCAGAGAGACATAAAGAATAAAAAAGATAGTAATGCCTTAGCAGTACATATTATGAGCCATGGTACCACA
The DNA here is from genome assembly GCF_019279795.1 of Protopterus annectens. NCBI lineage: Eukaryota > Metazoa > Chordata > Ceratodontiformes > Protopteridae > Protopterus > Protopterus annectens. The sequence goes on from NC_056746.1 coordinate 15,947,515, forward strand.
CACTCATTTAGGTTGTTTGTATTGCAAGTTTTAGACACTAATTTAAGAGGAGGCGATTTCAAAAACCACACTGAAACTATAGAACAGAAGTGGATTTTATTGTTGAATGCAGAAAAAACACCTGGTCTAAATGTTTTTTTTTCACTGAAACCCTTCCTGAAAGGACATAGACTTAGACATAAATAATATGCTTTATTTTTATATATATTTTTATAAGTGCAATATGCTTGCATACATTTTTATAGCTGTTTTTATTCATGATATATGAATGTGTTTTCTGCAGTATGTGTTCTTTTAAAAATGTAACTTTTTGATGACATCATAATTAAGGGCTTTTTATTGGTCATACTTTGTATAAAAGACTTGTATTTCTTAGTGTTGTCTGATGAAGCGGTGTGGTTACTGTGAAAGTGCTTACCACTCTTTTGCATACATCTATTAAAGTTCCTGGATTTTAGCCTGTTGGTTTGGTATTTCTTCATTTATTTTCATCAACAAACTTGCTGTCCATTTTTTATTGTTTTTTTTATTTTGGTTTGTTAACTGGGGTAGAACACTGATCTCCCTGGGCCATTTTGAGGTTCAGCACAGGTGTGGAATAACAAAAACAAAGTACAGGTGTTGAACAAAATACAAACCTATGAAAGAATACATTAACATGAGTTAAAAAATGGTGTAGTGAATGAACAGAAACAAGCATGTTAGGATGTGTCCAGTACACCTAAACACCTATTTACATTACGTACTGTCTCAATGGATTGTAAAAAGTCCTGAAGGTGAGAAGTTCCACAGGTTTTAAGTGTAGTGAAATAAGTTATGAAGTAGGAGGAATTCTGCAGAGTTTAACTAGTTTGCTGTACAACATTTATGTACTTCTCCTGCTTTGAGGAGAATTCTTTCTTAATTGTACATACGTCAGCTGTGTCAACAAATAGTTCTTTTTCAGATACTGAGCTTATACTGATGTCATAAGAAGGAACCTCAGCATTTAAATTAGCTACTTGAAAACGTTATCTATTAAAAGCCCATCACATCGATTTTGCAGATACCGACCTTGGTGGCTATATGTGCACCTCATGCACTCAGGTTGTAATTTGGTTGCCAACTTATCTGTTTTAGTTTTTACTGAGTTATCATGTGATGTTGCCTTATTATTGTGCTCAGCTTGCTATACATACATTAACTCATTTTGATGCCTTTGTTAGAATTGGTGATATGCAGTCGCATCTCTTGAGCCAATTGTTGTGTCTGTATGTCAGTCCATTTACTTGCTCTACAGATATCTGTTCCTTTCAGAGATATAGTTAGGATGGGGAGAAGGTAACAGCCTCCCTATGCAAGGTCTTACAGGGTGCAAGTGGGAGATGCCGTTCAATTGGTAGTACAGAGCCAGCTTTCATGTCCAAATGCCAGTACAGAAATGAAAGTCGATGTTGTTGTGCTCAGGACATGGTACTGAAGCACCCCTGTGCTTTTGTGTGGTCTGACCTGTAACAAGCCAAGAGAGCTTTGCTGGTGGCCATGCAGTAGGACCTTTCTGGTGGTCATGCAGTAGGACCTTTCTGGTGGTCATGCAGTAGGACCTTTTTATCAGATGGAGCAGATCAGGAAGATTAGACATGGACCTGGCCGGACTGAGGAAGAGATTTTTTTTTAGTCTTCATCTCAGAGTCAGGGGATAGCAGCTCAGGGATCATCACCGGGTACTAGATGAGACACCTATTGCTCTGATTCTTTTTTTCTAATATCAAACCCTTTTCCATGAAGGACTTACTTCTCACACAATCACTCTGTATGTCACACACCATCCCGGCTCTTAGTAGTGAATCATGCAGATTTCCCAGCTCAGTCTTTTAAGTGAGTCACATGAGGCACATTATTTTGTTTCATAGTACTCTTTATGATTGTGTTTTACTACTGATAACTTATTTTTTCATCTCTGATAGCCCAGAAGTATTATGTACTTTAACAACTTCCTCTGGCTAGTAACAGCTTGTATTTATTTGCTCTTCTTAAATAATTCAGAAGCAGTGCTGCAAACTCCAAACCTTTGATTCCAAGATCTCCAGTTTTCTGCTGGTTTTCTTTGAAGTTCCAGTTTATCAGGAGGCATCAGAGACATTGCTGCTGTCATCTTTGTGACTTCATTAGCATGCCCCTGCGATCTGTAACATTAACTGTTATACTAATGTGTAAACATCAATAATTTTAGTATTATTTTTACTTCTGACATCAGGTGGTGTTTACTATTTGCAAAATACTGTAAAATAATGTAAAACTTCAGGTGCAATTGAATGTAGGTAAGACCCCTCTTCTGCCAGCTATAGGACCCCCTCCATAATCAGGACATCCACTCAACCAACTTGGATCTACTTGAGTCAATCAAGATACAATCAAACACCCTGGTTTTGAGTGACTTTAATTACCCATCCATTGACTGGGTAAATTGTACATGTTCTAGCTCACTTGCCCAAAGGTTCCTGGACTTCGTTAACTCCAATGCCCTGGGCCAGCTGGTTTACACCCTGACAAAGGACTAAAACATTCTGGATCTGGTGCTTACCAAGATGGGTACTGCTGCCCCTCCCCCCAGTGTGTGGCCATCCCTGGTGAGATCTGACCACAAACCACTCTCACTAGAAGTAATTATAACACAAGACCCCCCCCCCCCCCCCCCCAGCAACAACTAGACTAAAAAAACTTCTTTAAGGCTAATTACAGCCTCTTATGTGAAAGCATAAATAACTTCATAACCCCTCCTTCCACTGATGGAACAGACACGTATGCTAATTTATACATCAGTGATTTATACAAGCAGCTGTACAGTTGTATTGACTCTGCCATACCTTATAGAACCAAAGCAAGCTCTTCAAGGAAAAACAAATTTGTCTGGTGGACAACTGCCATTAATAGGCTATACAATAAGAGAAAGAAATTGCTGTCTATGAGTAGGAAGGAATGGTCTCAAAACTGGAAACACCCCCTCCTCAACTTAAACAAGCAAATAAGACTCCTAATGAAGTCTTCCAAAGCTAACTACAAATCCAAATTAGCCTGCTAACTAAGGATAACCACAAGGCATTCTTTAGTTACATCCATAACCTCAAAAGTAAGGCCCAGATTTACACTGAACTCATAGTTAATGGTACTACATATACAGAATCTGTGGATATAGCAAACCTGCTAGCTGATATGATCAGTGAAAACTTCGCTCCCCTGTCCCCACCACATATACCCCAAAGCATCCATAACAACTGTCCCCCACATAGAATCTCTGAGAAGCAGGTCTTAAATGCCCTCTCCAAGGCAAAAAACACAGCCTCTATGGGACCAGACAACATCTTGGGCTGTGTTCTACATGGGTCAAAACAGGAATTAGTATCACCATTAGGCACGCTTTTCAATCACAGCCTAAGCACTGGTTTTATCCCAGAGGAATGGAAAACAGCTGTCATCATCCCTTTGCACAAAGGGGTACATCCACGGACCCCAGGAACTATAGACCCATTAATCTGACCAGCCTTATCTGCAAGGCCATGGAACGAATCATCATAGACCACATTAACAAAGATATCAGAAATCTCCAAACGCTCAGCCCCACCTGTTTTGGCTTTGGCAAGGTGAGATCATGCCTGTTAAACTTGGTGGACTTCTTCGAGACAGTCACCAGAGCCTTAGATGAGGGAAAATCTGTGCATATGGCCTACCTAAACTTAGCCAAGTCCTTTAACATAATCCCCCACTCAGGCATCATTGATAAACTCACTTAGCTGGTTATCAACCCTTAGATTGTCAGCTGGCTTGCAAACTGGCTCACTGATAGAACTCATATGGTCAAAGTAGGGGACTACACCTCCTCCTCCAGCAGACCTGTAACCAGTGGTGTTCCACAGGGATCGGTTCTGGGGCTCCTACTGTTTGGAATCTACCTCTCTGAAGTGCAAGCTAAAGCTAAAGAACTGTGGCTGACAAAGTTTGCTGATGACTGCAAAGTAGGAGTAATCATTGAAACTCCTACTGTTGTCAGCTTCCTACAAAAAGGTTTACACAGACTAATGACTGGTGCCAAAGTCAAGGTCTTAAACTTAATGCAAAAAAATGCATTATTGTACCCTTTGGCAAGGGTGATGCTCCTGCAAAATACCACATCAATAGCAATACCCTAAGCACACAGTCATTGGTGAGAGATCTGGGCACACAGGTTGACAGCAACCTTAACTTTGATTGCCATCTCTCCAAAGTGGTAAAAAGGGTATTTTATATTGCTCATCTCATAAGTAAGAGCATTGTCTCCAGAAAAACAATAGATTATAACTCCCCTGTACTCTTCCCCCATCAAGCCAGTAAGAGAGTACAACTCTGCCTTTGGTATGCTCCTTTCCAAACACCTGCAGCAATTGGAGAGACCACAAAGGTTCCTTTCAAAGAAAATTCAGGGTCTTAAAGACCTGTCTTATGTGGACAGACTGAAATCATTGCCACTTTACTCTTTGTCATACAGACTGCTCAGCCACAACCTGTGCCTTGCATATAGATCAATCTTTGACCCAGCTTTAGTAGAAATGCTGCACATTCGCAAGTCAAATGGCACCAGGGTCACATACTCAAAGGACTTTAACCTGATATGTGACATCAACAGAACTTCGTGGAGAGACAGATTTGTCTCACAGAGGTTACCCCACCTTTGGAACAAACTTCCTTTTCATGTTAAACAAAGCCCCTCATTGGCCCTATTTAAGTGCAGTTTGGATGATTGGACGGGTAGCCGGAAATTCACCCCGGGGGTTCCACCTGTGTCCCTATTGGACAGGGGCAATAGGTGCTGATTTTAGTGTCTGCTTGAACCAGACACCCTTGGGAACATGGGTTGAACTTGGCTAGGCTTGTAAGGGCCCTTGGACCGTTAGCCTAGTAACCTCCTCTGATCCTATGATTCCATGATAAAACTATAAAAATAAGAAAGAGGCAAACACAGAGGTGTGTACAGATTTTTACTTTACAGATATGTACAAGAACACTGCCAGCATTAGAAAATGTGCCTTTTAACAGTACCAGCTTCCTTGAAAGTATTATAAGCTACAAATGTTATCACAGCATTGGTATTAAAAGGGAGTTTGATCTTACACTGCAGTCAGCAGAGTATTAATTTTGGTACTGTAGCTTTTGTGAGTAGTTTCAGTCTAGGATTTCATGTCAGAGGAAGAGCTTATTCCTTCAATAATGTATAAGTATGTGTTCCCCACGGTCGAGTGGCCTCCGAAAGACATGCGTGAATGGGGCGTGCCTTCGCTGAAGGTTGGGCATCAGGCTAGCAACACGACACCATAAAAATCTACTGCCAATCATTAGTGGACTGGAGTTCCGCTGTGGCGACCCCTAACCGGGAAAAGCCGAAAAGACAAACAAAACCATCACAGATTAGGTATACCATAGTCTATGTGTCAGAGGGCAGGACAATGTTATTACTGAATTTACAAGACTAGTATCAGAATATAGGATGAGTTTCAGTCTCTTACAAGTATTTCTGGCTCTTTTGTTGATTAGTCAGTCTTTTCATAGGCAGATGTCAGAAGCAATCAAACAGCAATGCCTAGTATGAGGGATAAGGAAAGCAGCTTGTTACTACACTGATTTCTGGAATACATTCAGCCATGTAGATTCCATAGGACAGTTTAATCTCTGTGCTGATAACAAGAGACTCAGTTTACTTCTTCCAGCAGAGAATGGTTCTGTTTTTTTTTCCTATGAATTTCAAAATCAGAGATAAGTCAATAAATATATAAATGGCCTGCTTTGAAGACATTTTGTATTCAGAAGCAAAATATACTGTGGAATTGGAAACCTGTCTCCACAGTAGCCATTTAAAGCCGGTAGCAGATGGACACAGAATGCATGTCAGAATGACACAGTTTGACAACATGTTAATGTGCAGATTATTTTTCTTGTCAGCGTGTATTTAATGACAGTACAGACTCACAAAAGCAGTGAACTCTAATATTAGTATAGTCGTGCACCATATCTGTTGCTATGTACAGTATATCAAGTATAATAATATAGAGAAAACTAATAAATTAGAGCACATGTATTTTATTTGGGTCTATGTTATAACAGCGAACAATCAAAAGATTGAACGCTGTTATATCGAGCCCAAAACAGCAAAAACGTAAATGAGCGAACTACCAGAACAGCGATTTTTTTTCCCCAGGGAAAAAAATCGCTGTTCCCAGAAAAAAAAAAAAAGCAAAAAAAAAACCCCACTAAACACTACTTAAATATACCAACTTCGAGATCGCACTATAGTGCCGAAAACAGCAAAGTGATGGAAGCGGCCAAGCGACTTCTTTCCTAGGCCAAGAATTTGCTTAAAAGCCACTTCATCATATTGCGTTTTCAACATTTGAAGTTCGACCAAGATGCATTCGACAGAATGCATCTTCGGTCTTATGACAGGAACCCTTTTATTTATTTACTTATTTTTTAATTGATTTCCTTCATTGACTGGGATAGTGCAACTGAGCCACAGCCCATTTTCAGCAGTGGCCACGGGAGATAAGCTCCAGTGTTTACTAAGGACATCAATTTTCAGTAACAGTCAGGGTTTTCATGACAGATTATCACACATTTCAGTATTTGTCAAGGCATATTTTTTAAACAGCAGTAACAACGGCATAAACATAAGTCTAAGTAGAGGTAGTATGTATGAGAAAGACAGAGTAAGATGTAACACTGATACAAGTTTAAGTTGTCTGTGAGGCCAGCTTCCTCAGGGAAATGAAGTCTGAGGGACATGGAGATGTTAGGTTTGTGTTAGAAATTAGGAAGGCTAAGTATATTGCAGCGAGAGGGTGGAGGACAAGACAGGGGTGCAATGGGATTGGGGGAGATGAGACAATGTAGACTAAAAGAATAGGAGTGGGTAGAAAGATTATGTAATGTCTATAGAAACGTGTATAGAACCACTTAGAAACTGCGGTATGTTTTTAAGTGTTGAAAGAATTTAGTTTGGTTGATTTAATTTCTAATTCTGGAGTGGTGTTCGATAACTTGGAAACATAAACACTGTACAGAGAGTCGCCATGACAATTTATGGATTTATTTACTGTGGGCTTGTAATCAAAGATTTCTAGCCAGGGCACACTTTCCAACAGAGAAGTCATAGGTGGACATGTTGTAGATTTATGCAGGAATTCTGGTAGTTTTTAGTTGGTTGTAAGTCAGTTGGTGTTGTAGTTGTAGCCACTGTATTTTTTATTGGGTGCGTTTGTAGCAAACTTGGCTTGTTTCAGTTTGTGTAGTTGTGATTTTGGTATGTTGGTGAAGACGGGTAAAAATGCAGTGTAAGTAGGAGCAGTGACTGAGCTGTGGTGAGCTGCACTGGTTTGTCAGAAAAAGCTTAGGTTTGTAGACTGTACCTACCTTTTATGAGTCAATGATATGATACAATCAATGTGCTTGCCAAATTGTACTTTGCTGTTGATTATGACCCTGAGAAGTTTTGTGTGGGTGACTTGTTTAATCAGTGCATTGTTTGTTGAGGTGATGCTGATTTTTCCAGTCCTGGACATGATGAGTTTTCTTTTATTTGGATTTATGAGGAGGTGTGATTTGTAAAGCCATAGTTCTGTGCTTTGGAATGCTTGTTGGGTTGTATTTAGTAAACTAAACAAACGTATGGAAGTTCAAACAGCTTTATTGGCAGAGAGTTGGAAAGACTTGTAATCATAAAGTTTCAGCATGGATTAAGCAGGTATTTAATGAAAAAATATCATACAGTTACATAAGATCTCTGATGAGGCATAAAGCCCAGGATAGCCAGTAGTCAGGGAGAGATAGTTGTGGCACGGTGATATTGAAATGCTGTATCAGTCCAATCAAATGTGGTGGTATTTAACTGAATACTTTCAGCAGTGATTAGCTTCTAAAGTCTTTGATCATGCACTCCCAATTCCATGAATTATACGTACACTACTGGAAACATTTAAATGATTGCTCATTAAGCCATTTGTAAGAATAATTGGAACTTGTGCTGCCTACCATCACTACTGGATCATATATGTGTGGAATACAATGCAAACCAAGGTGTGGCTCACAATGGCACATGCAGACTGCACATGATAGGATGGCCCAGAATACCCTGGAGTAAGCAGTGATATGCTGAGAAAGTAAACTGATTTTAGATGCACTGGTGAGAGGTGTTGCTGTGGTACACCAGTATTGGAGGTACAGATGAAAGGTGTTGCTGTAGTACACCATTACTGGAGGTACAGATGAACGGTGTTGGTGCAGTACATCAGTAATAGAGATACAGGTGAGAAATGTTTTTATGGTACATCAGTATTGGAGGCAAAGGTGGGAGATAATGGTGAGATACACTAGTACTGGAGGTACAGGTGACAGGTGCTGGTGTGATACACCAGTGTTAGAGGTACAGGTGACAGATGTTGGTGAAGTACACCAGTATTGGAGATAAATGTGAAAGATGCTGGTGTGGTACACCAGTACCGGAGACACATGTGAGAGGTGCTGATGTGGTACACCAGTATTGGAGACGCATGTGAGAGGTGCTGGTGTGGTTCAGCAGTACTGGATATACATGTGAGAGATGCTGGTGTGTACACCAGTACCGGAGACACATGTGAGAGGTATTGATGTGGTACACCAGTACTGGAGACACATATGAGAGGTGGTGGTGTAGTACACCAGTGCTGGAGATACATGTGAGTGCTACTGGTGTGGTACACCAGTACTGGAGAAACACGTGAGAGGTGCTGGTGTGGTACACTAGTATTGTAGGTACAGCTGAGAAGTACTGATCTAGTACACCAGTATTTGGAGGTCTAGGTGAGAGGTGCTGGTGCACTTCATCAACAATGGAGATACAGGTGAGAAGTGCTGATATGACAGATATGAGGTGCTTGTGTAATACACCAATGTTGGAAGTGCAGATGACATGTTTTGGTGTGGCACATCAGTGTTGTTGGTACAGGTGTAACAAATAAGGTGGATGTACTCACGGAAGGCGAGATGGACAGTGGATGGACACATACATACATTGGGTGGACAACTGGTGTTGAGGAGAGTTTAACATTAAAGTAGGAATGAGAAGTAGCACATAAGGAAGGGAACACACCAGGATGGGCATAGGCTGGGTCCTCTCATGGTTGACTGCTAGGCCATCCCAAAAACCAGCAGACCTAATCATCACTCACCTAGCTGTCCAATGGTCTGGGCCATGCCAGAAATTTTTTTCCAAAGAGGACCTCCACCAACTGATGCACCCCAGTAGTGACCAGCTTCCTCACCTTATGTCAGGAGACCTTCTGCCCACCTTTAGGACAGGAGTCTTGCAGTCTTGCCCCCCCCCCCCAAGAAAGACCTGGTCATCACTGGTGATTCAGTGCTTGTTGCAAGGGCTGATTGATACTGAAGGTACAGTTATTTTCTCCTCCTGAACAGGGATGACAGAATGTGAAAAGAACATTAGGCATACACATTAGAGTAACACCAGTGCAAATGTGGACCACACTTCCATAAAACACATACACACGACACTGCCTGGAGAAGAACTGCTGCCATGGCATTTTCTACTTCTCCTCTGCTGGAACATAAAGTACATTCTGCTAGGTATACATGTACAACAGTTAAGACAGTAGAAGAAACACATACACACGACACTGCCTGGAGAAGAACTGCTGCCATGTCATTTTCTACTTCTCCTCTGCTGGAACATAAAGTACATTCTGCTAGGTATACATGTACAACAGTTAAGACAGTAGAAGACATGATACTTAAAAAAAAGTACTTACAGTACGTATCTGGATCCCGCTACTGAACCTCTGCCTCCTAATGGTCAAGCCGAACAAAGTATGCTTTTATAGGCCAGTGTAGCGATACTGCCATTGGTCACCAGAATGGGCGATGCCAATGGCATTGATTTTCATTCATGACAGCACATGCCAGGCATCCACTTTCCACAGGGGGCCATCATTTCTACCCAGCAAGTACAAGCTGACATTTGTGCGTAGGAAGAACAGGTAAATCCTACTGTCCTTGGCACACCAAATTCCTGCATTCTTCACTTCCAGAATTGCCATGGCCACTCAGTTGGGCCCACTTGAGGAGAAAAATGGTAGCTGCATACACAAAGAAACATGTTTGTGAATCATGCTGTGCAACATAGCACTGCACTATGGCATTAAGACATGCTCATAGTGCTGCACTGTGGCACTGCAGGCATACACATTCTATATGCCTGTGTGTACAGGCTATATGCTTCATGTTCATTGTGATGTGCATTGCTTGCTATGACATGCTTGGTAAAGCAGTGATTTACACACAGTGGCACTAACTAACGTTAATAGCATAACCCTCACACTAACTGCTCTTACAGCATGGCATAGTGCATCAGTATCATTTTGTGTAACACTGCTTACAACTGTAGAACTTTAAAATCTGTAGACGCGGTGCTTCCCAGAGTTAAAACAGAAGTCCTGCTTGGTAAATTACCTCAACAACAGCAACCAACCATGTGGTGGATGCCAGTGCAAATGAGGCAGATGTTGTGGGGGCATGTGTAATTGGCATGGTATCTTCCTGTGGCTGTAGGGAGTTCAACCTTTGAACACAGGCAGCAATGTGAGGAGCATGGCCCAAGATAGTTGGGGTTCCAGGGCCATATGTCAAGACACAGTACATACATTGGAGAGACTGTGCATAACACATAACAGCAGCTGATAACCATGTTCCTAAGAAAGGAAGCTATGACCATAGTTATGTGCATCTGGCAGCAGACCATACACATTCACTGACATTTTGCCTATAGCTGTACAGGGACGGTCATGACTACCCAAAGGTGACAATGCCTTGAAAAAAATCACTAGATAGGAAAATGAAGTGGTACTGCAGGTCCTCTGCACATGTGGCATGCATCTCCTGGGCAAAGGTACTGCAGACAAGCATTATGGGGACCAGATTTGACAGTAGCTGGTGCTGGATGTGAATGCTGTCAGTAGCCATAATAGGACTCTACATCAGATACGATAAAACATTGCTGATGTGATACTCCTTGCAAAGGAAAAGGCATTGGGGAAGACTGGTTCACCAGATGAGATGAGGGGCTTCAACACAGAAATAGCTCATTGAGGTCAAGGAGCTTTTGGTGTACCTTGCCAGCATCTTGAATGTGGGAAATGGTTCGGCATCAGTCACATATGCCAGTAGAGAAACAAATTAATAATGTCCACTATAGTACACTATAAAACACTACACTGCTTGTTCAAAATGAAAACTTCACCAAGATTCACTTGCATACTTGTTATTCTGGGCACCTCTGGTTTCCAGCTGTAGCAACCTGCATAACATGGTATGCATGTCATGCAGGTTGCTACATGACATGGTATGCATGTCAACATATGCTGAACCAGTATGTTCATGTGTATCAGTATGTATGCTACAGGGGGTCATAGAAGAATACATAAATGGGATGACAACGGTGTCATGTATGTTCAAAGGTTGCACAAGTGGATGGTCCAGTAAAACAGAACAATACAAGGCTGAATTCAGCAGAGCACCTGTGGCTAATGATGATTACAATATACAGATAAAGTGGTGCATTCATACAGTGACACTGTCCAACAATATGATGGAAAGGTCACCCACATCCACCATCCAGGTACATTTTGAGCACACTGTCTCACCAGAGCATAACATACATCCTGGGGTTGGCATAATGGTTAAGGTGTTCACCTCACAGTAAAGAGGTACAGAGTTTGATTCTAACCAAGGGGAAATTGGCTAGTCTTAAAATGTTCCACAAAAGCAGTTATCATAATACTTACCAATGAACCTATAAACCTTTGAATCCTATACCTGTAAACCACTCATAAGTTCCTTGTGTGTTTCCAGCTCACAAAGCATCTGACTTGTGCACTGCCACTGAGGAGGCATACTCACCATAGGGGGAAATGCAGGGGTGTGCAATGCAACTATAAATCCAGGACTGTCTCTGTCTCTTGGAATTAACCAGTGAAGTATAGATCAGTGATCCAAGCACAGACTGCTGCTATCTAAGTCATTATGGAGGTTTTTTGCATGCCCTTTGGCTTGTGGAATACATTGCACCAACTGCACAGTGATATGGAGTATAGGGACAGAAAACACATCATACAACTGAGGTCACTGGTTGTAAATGTTGCCTCCATAGATGTTTTCATGAAAAAAATTGCAACTGCCATCTGGTCTGTCTCCATAGACTATGCAGTCCATAGCCATGTGAGAGTCTGGATGTGAGGTGGTTTGGCACAGAACATCCCAAGTCAGACTGCACAAATTTGCCTCTCCTGGTTTTGGGGGATGGTGGTCATTAGGCTCAACATATGATATATACTGTCAGGTTCCCCTCAGGGTGCACAAAATGCTACCATAGTTCTACCCCTTCCCTGCCATGGATAACATCAACTCCCAAACCTCAAGCAAATACAGCTGATGTTGCCAGTGGTTACATCATTGCAGCTCAATCTCATCACTGGAGGATGTGTTCTCTTACTCCACACTGCCAAATGATGTTTGTGTCCTGCCTAACACCTAACCTGTGTGGGTATGATGATGGTTGATGCACAGTATAGCCAGTCCATGCACTGCCTGTATAGTCTGGGTATGATGTATCATTGTATTCTGCATTGTTTGTGTCTTGTCAGGTAGTTGCAGACCAGATGCCACCTCTTAGTCAGTGCTGCAATGTATTGTACCTGCCTCTGTCTCTGCTATGGTACAGCTGCTGCATGTTCCTCCCCTGACTATCCACTTGGCTCTTCTGGTGTTGCAACTGGTGTAAACGACCCTGATATGATGCATGCCTGCTGCTCCATCTGTGTGCTCAATTCCATATTGTGTAGCATGGCGCACACATGAAATGTCTTGCTGCATATGTCTGGAATATATTGCAGTACTGCTGTTTAGGGACTTTAGATATCAAAAGCATCTACTCAGTAGTGTGAATATATGCCCTGCTATGTTTCACATCTCCATATGGGCTGTGAAACTGACCATTTCCTTCATTGTCTAGGGGTTGCATATATGGGTTATCAACAAGTATTTTGGAGTGTATCAGGTAGTGCCCGAACACAACATATTCTATGTAGCCTGTTGCCTGTTTGCAAGATACCTATATATATAAATCTGTTTATCTAGCATGTGTGCACCAGCCAATCAGCTGAACCTGAGATAAGTCCCTTCCAAGGAACCACTGGTATAGGGTGGACATATACCAAATAAGAGAATCATATGAACTGCCCAGTTTGTACTCAGATACATTATAAATAATGCCATGGACATTTCAGACCAGCTATCAGTTCAAGGAGTGGGCTTCTTTTCAGTTGATATATTGCAGGCCCTATGTAATATATATGACTCTGAGGTCCTCTGAAAAACAGACTATGTCATAAAAGGCCCACATGGTGTTGGTTCTTTCCCCTGCTGTCATGGGTAACCAGGTTTGTTCTTCCACATATTGTAGCATTTGATTGAGGAACTTCTTCAGGATTTGGCTCCATGGGGCATCTGAAGGTTCATGTAGCTAAGATGCTTAAGAATACACATACCTTAGTATCCAAATAGGCATACCATGTATCTACCTTGATTCTGCTTTTGGGTGACACAGTTCAGCTAGGCCCCTTATAATATCCATGTCCACACAGAAATGGTCCACAATCTTTTGGTCTGGTGATATGCTGTCAGATTTTCTCTGCACCTCTTCCAGTGGTACTGATGGCAGTTTTCTGTTTATCTTAGACAAGTCATTAAACTGATCATTCATTAGCTTCTTTCTTTAGACTTATTCCCTGTCTTATGAAGACAAGTCACTTCTGAGATTTTCCTTGTTAGTGAAATGGTAGCCTGAAGCAAGGCAGCAGACACCGAGTCAGTAAATGTATTTCCCCTCATGTCTGATCTGCTCAGCTCTTATTTAATAGGTGTGTTGCAAAATATCCACTAATCAGTACATTTCTTTACATTGTCTAAATACAGTTTATATTAAAAATACGAGAAGAAAGTGGCAAACTATCTTTAAAGCAACAGGTAGGTACATATGTGCACTGAAAGGTGATGTCCTGGAGAACAGTGGCAACTATAAAAGTATCTGCTTTATGATTACATGTTTAATAGTTTAGTATATACAATCTGATATAACAGGCTTGCATTTCTAGTTGTAGGCAGAAATGAATGTGGACAACACTTGACTGCTCCCACTGTTAATTGGCAAGGGATTTCAGGTTGAACTGATTTCTGCAACTGAGTGCATTCTGGTTACAAAGGTTTGGTTAACTGTACCAGTACAGGTAGAGCTCCTAAATGAATAATGATTCATGGAGTTAAAACATTCTGGGTGCATACAAAAATATTCTTGTATGAAATGGTCTACAGTGAAACTGGTCTTCCTGCCACACAAATGAAGAAAACAAATGTCTATTGCTCTGACTGTGAGTGGTTAAATGCCTGTTGCCTTACAGCCATGCACAGTAATGGCATATTCACACAGCTCTGTCACAGACTCATATATCCTTCCATCATTTTTTCCAGTTACTTCTGTGGCAGCTATTTTGATATTCTGGTGCCACTATGAAGGAAAGCATTGCTGGCACATATGTAAATCAATGAAAAAATCAAGTGTAAGATATGTCCACTGGAACAGAAGCAAAGTATCCATCTAAAGGTGACTTGGGTTTGGAAATGGATCTGATGCATGCGAAGGATTGACCAGGGGCAGAATAATATGGCTGTGAGCCAGCTCTCTTGTCCTCAGTGCGGATACAGAGTTTCTAGCTCTGTTTGTTAACTTATGTAAGGACCAGGGACTTGGCAGGTTGCAATATGCAAGGACAGGGAGTGACAGGACATCTAGCCCATAATGTGTAGGTGATAGCAATGTATCAGTGTTAGGGTTACCTCACTGACCACCGTGGAATGATGGCTTCCAGCACCCATTCTCCACTTTCCATGCATGTCCTTCCTCCCAGTACTTGAACTGTAGATGCAAGGATCTGTCCTTCCTGAGATTAAGAGGTCAGCCTCAAAAGTGTGTGTGTGTGTGTGTGTGTGTGTGTGTGTGTGTGTGTGTGTGTGTGTGTGCATCAGTTTATGTCAGATTATCTTGTTTTCAGAAACTAAAACTTCATATGGTCACGATCATATGTTCGATTTTTCGAAAACTTGAATGAAACAAAACAACCAAAATCTATGGTTCCCCATACTCCCTGGGAATGACATCTAGCACCTCTAAGATTTCACTACAATGAGGAAAAGAGAAAAAGAGTACATTCCCTAATTCCCCACTCTACTGTGATCTCCATTCAATTTGAGTTTTCACAAAATCAAACATATTGCCTCGACCACATGGAGTTCATGTTTCCGAACAGTCGATAAGCTGATATAAACCCAAACATATATGAAAATTTATATTCATGAATGCCCGGATCATAGTAAATTTTCCCCTGGTACGTAAACAATCAGCCAACAAAACTTAAACAAACTGAAGCAAATAAAACCCAGCCAAGTGGTGGGCTTCTCCCCTAACACCTCCCCATGTGGGGGTTGCACCCCATGCACCCTACAACTAAATATACCAACTCTGAGTGGAGTAAAGGGCAAAGTTAACCACATTAGCCAACTGACTCCTTTTACGGTGAAAACATGTGACGATGTGGACGTCACCGGAACTTTAATCCAGGAAAGGAGACAGTTGGCCAGTGTGGGGAAATTTGCCCTTTTCCCCACTATAGTGCGATCTCAGAGTTGGTATATTTAGTTAGGGGGGTATGAGTGTGATATTCTTTGGCATGTTTGTTTTGTAATGTTGGCCAACTAACTTCCTTCCCAGATTAAAATTATGGTGATTCGACTGTTCGTTAAAGTATGCTTTTGGCATAGTCGTCTCTTCGTTTTAAAGTTCGGTAAATTGTTATATATATATATATATATATATATATATATATATATATATTTGGAATATGAGATTGCCTGGAAAGGAACTAATGACTAGGGAATGGTGATGGGAGGACATACTATCTAATGGAGAAGTGACAGACAAGTTCTGGGTTTTTGGGATAGTGTTTAGCTGGGCCAAACAATATGGAGTTAGTTTTCTTGACAATTAGTGTCAGTCTCAAGAAATTGAGCCAGTAGTTAATTTCCCTATGGTAATTTTCTTCTGTTAAGTTAATGTACATGTGAGATGAAACTGAAGGTCAGAGAATTATGATATCAGCATTAGACAATGTTGGAATATTAGGGAGTGTGATCCTGAAAGTGTTAATTAAAATAATAAGCAGAAAGGGAACAAAGAAAGAGATCTGTGTATTCCTAGGTTAGCCTGCTGAGGACTGGATAGTGGGTTACCTACTTCAGTTTTGAAGGTGTGTTGACTTTAATAAATTGGTACCTACTGAAGTCATGTGGGTGAGAATTGATAATGTTTAAATTTTGATGGGAGACATGGACACTACCATCAGTCGAAGGCTTTGCTCATGTCAGTCAAAGCTCCTTTATCCGACTGTTCTTTTTATTCATGATGCAGCAAAGTGGCACAGCAGTTTGCAGTGTTGCCTCATAATACTCAGTTTACTAGTTTGCTTCCTGGTAGGAGAGATTTCTGTGTAGAGTATGAATCGACATCCTGTGTCTTCATGGGTTTTCATTGGTTGCTTCATTTTCCTCTGACATTGCAAAGACATACTGTAACAGGTAAACAGGAGTGTGTGTGTGTGTGTGTGTGTGTGTGTGTGTGTGTGTGTGTGTGTGTGTGTGTGTGTGTGTGTGTGTGCACATGTGCGTGCATGCGTGCGTGCGTGTGTGTGTGTGTGTGTGTGTGTGTGTGTGTGTGTGTGTGTGTGTGTGTGCGTGCAGCACATGGGTGTTGATAGACTGTCATGCTATCCATGATGAAGAGCTCTGTCTTGCACCCATTAAGTGCTGAGATGTGTTTTGACTTCCCTATAACTCTAAACTTGATAATGCTGGTAACAAGAGAGAGAGAGAATGAAAGAATGCTTTATTTTTTTAAATTAATGTATTATGTCAGAAGAATATTTGTCAGAGACTAGGAATGTACAGCATT